>NW_028301542.1:2022500-2322500 GCF_042242905.1 Orbicella faveolata | reverse complement strand
TCACTTAATGGACATTACAAACCTTTCTAAAGCGGTAAATACTGCTCCTACGGCTCAGTCCCCTTTCACCAGTTAAGATCTCTGGTGCGAAGATTTGTACGGAGTTTCTTAGTTTCGACAGCAAGAGATTTTCGTTTGGAGAAGTGACGAAATCATAAGTTTGGCTCTACTTGTTCTTAGATCTACGTGACATGTCCCCTTTGTTAAAAGGAATCTAAAATAAGGAAGTCATTAGAGAAACATTTCGACACAAAGCAACCTGGAAATGATACACCAAGCAGAACTGAGTTTTCGTTACCAAATAAAACAGCTCCGAAAGTTCATCCTCGCCTTCTAAAAGAGCATGATCTGCAGTATTTGGAACGGCTGACAGAAATAGCGTAGGGAATCGGCTTTACGCACAATCCCAATGCTCCCGGTAAGTACTTTTAAGTACTTGAATTGTGCCGCAAATTTTTAGAAAATTGCCGCACAATGAGTTGACACCATCACGTTCTAATTACCAGGGCCGAGAAATGTAGAACTTTTAAATTATCTTGACAAAGAGACAGTCAACATGGTCAAGCGCGAGGTGAGCAAAAAGCGCGAGTTGCGTGTGATGATATAAGAAAAAAGAGGGACTGTCAAGCCTCGTATCCCCTTTAAGTCGCTTGCACTCGAACGAGAAAAGGGTCGTCTCCTCAACTGTGAGGTCGTGCTGCCCTGGAAGCTACAAAGAAAAAGAAAAGTACAAAGCAAACCTCTCTTCACTCTCTGAAATAATAATTGGTGAGAAGGGCAAGGTAGAGAAACTTGGGAGTGTTGCGAACTAATAAATTATGGTGTCCCGTGTTGGACACTTTCACTTATGGATACTAACTGTGGGACTCTACGTTGGAAAAGTACATCGTCAGACAGCATAAAAGATATTAAAGGGACTAATGGTACACTAATCTCTCAGTTCCCTGGATTTTTCTTCTGCTCAGCTCAGATAAATCACATTTAATAATAACAACTGTATTTCATTATTCCAGGCAAACTATTAAGATTTAAATCCTCAAAATTATGCATGAAAGTATAATTTAATGAGCTTGACTGTTAGTTCCCAATGAAACACCCGGAGAGTAAATTCTCACAGAACCACAGCCTAAAGAGGCTAAGCTGCTCTGCTGCTTCAGGGATTAAACCAAACAATGTCATTTGGGTGTCAATACAATTAAGATTTAAAACCTCAAAATTATGCATGAAAGTATATTTAAATAAGCTTGACTGTTAGTTCCCAAAGAAACACCCGGAGAATGAATTCTCACAGAACCACAGCCTGAAGAGGCTAAGCTGCTCTGCAGCTTCAGGGATTGAGCCAAACAATATCATTTGGGTGTCAATAAAATAATTTAAGATTTAAATCCTCAAAATTATGCATAAAAGTATAATTTAATGAGCTTGACTGTTAGTTCCCAGTGAAACACCCGGAGAATAAATTCTCACAGAACCACAGCCTAAAGAGGCTAAGCTGCTCTGCTGCTTCAGGGATTGAGCCAAACAATATCATTTGGGTGTCAATACAATTGCTGTAAGATTTAAATCCTCAACTTTATGCATGAAAGTATATTTAAATGAGCTTGACTGTTAGTTCCCAATGAAACACCCGGAGAATAAATTCTCACAGAACCACAGCCTAAAGAGGCTAAGCTGCTCTGCTGCTTCAGGGATTAAGCTAAACAATATTGTTTTGGTATCGAAACAATTAAGATTTAAATCATTGATCAAAAATTATGTATTAATGTTTAATTTCAGTAAGCCTGACTTTTTCTTCCCAATGAAACACCCGGAGAATGAATTCTCACAGAACCACAGCCTAAAGAGGCTAAGCTGCTCTGCTGCTTCAGGGATTAAGCCAAACCAATATCATTTAGGTGTCAACACAATTAAAATTTAAATCCTCAAAATTATGCCTGAAAGTATATTTAAATAAGCTTGACGGTTTGTTCCACATGAAACAGACGGAGAATAAATTCTCACAGAACCACAGCCTAGAGAGGCTAAGCTGCTCTCTTGCTTCAGGGATGAGGCTTAACAATATTTGGTGCCAAATCAAAATTAAATTCTCAAGTTTAGTAATATTTCAATAATCAATTAGTAATCAATTAGTAATAAAATGAACATTTAAGATATTTTTAAGTGTATCTAGTGGTCAAAATTCAATGGATGTGTAACCTTGAATAGGCAGGGCAAAAAAAATGCTTAATTTAGCCATTACGTAGTGTTTGAAACTACACTCGCTGTGACACTTGTGTTTTAGTGACAATGACAACAATAGACTTACTCGCTGTGATGCAATGAGGATTTACACTCACTTCATTTTTAGCTGAGGATCGATCCTAGGACCATTTAGCATTTTTCGAACTCTTTCAAGGCTTCCAACGCTTGTTTAACCAGACTTGCTTCGACATTGCAGGACTTGAACACGCTTTATATTTTCTGGTGAAGGTGGCGGCGTCTCGAGCAAGTAGGCGGAAATCTCACCAGTTCCCGCCATTTCATCGATTGGAAGGGAATTTATCAAAGTTTGATTATTTTGAACTCCACTGAAACGATCATTCATCGCCTTGTAGATTTTTACCGTCGAATTGGGTTAGCAAGAATGTCAGAACTAGTGGAAACCAACCGTATACCTTTCCTTTCCGAGCCAAACCATCGAGGTCCATCGACCTTGGCGCCAAATGTGATCGATTTGGTAAGGTCGGTGCGAACTTCAACAATACCATGGATAAACTGTTCTTGCTACGGTAGTTATAGGATTCGGTCTGTAAGACAATTCACTCGAAATTGCGTCCGGTTTGCGTAGTATCCGAACACTTGTGAATACGGATAATAGTTCACATACGACCATTCTCTCCGGCGCTCAATCTTAAATGCTATTATCGCTGTCATAATAATTAACCATTCGCAATGCATGACTATTTTTTGTCCGGTCTTCTTCTTTTACTCTTGCGTTGAGATGCGTGACAGGTCGATTACCGCAAACTACACAGCGATGACAGAATTTTCGATCTCGTAACACAACCCACCGGAAATTATAACCCATACCCTGCTGCGAATTTCAGAATCGCATGAATCTCGTCATGTTCATTTACTTTCACGATGTGAGAAACTGAAATAAAGTGTAAGTTAAGTGAAACTGTAATATGCCTTCAGTTATCACTGTTGCTCGAGGAGCGAATTGTTTTGTTTACTTTTAAGAGAAATTTGCGAGCCAAAGGTGAAATCCATAAACTAATAACAACAGAACGAAAGCAATGTTTCCTTTGTACTGAGCAAACAATAATCTTTGTTGTATTTGTTCCTTTACAACTTCGCTCATAGATCTTACAAACATGGTTTTTATTTTCGGCTCATGAACTCGAGTAATGACCGGAAGGAGTGCACCAAAGCGAGAACACGCTCGCGGGTTACTACAAGCGAGGAAAAGGAAAGAGCGCCTGCAAGAGAGGGACAGGGAAATTCATTTCCTTCCCCGAACATCGCTCAAACTCGCGCCATATTATTCCTCAAGCGCTTGCTATGCAGATAATGAAAACGGAGAAACTAACAAACTGTTAATTAACGAATGAAGACCTTATCGAAGAGCATAACATGAACCTTGGTTTGATTTCTCTCGTTCTTCTGTTTACTTGCGTTTCCGGGATGGAAACGTGTATCGTTGTAAGGATTGTAGACGAGTATAGCTTACTACTAAAGTAACCTATAAATAACAAGCCACAAGGCAAGACACAAAAGTATATTTGACGGCTAGCGGCTAAAAATAGTGAGGTTTTGTCCCTTAGTGAGGCCAGAAGCATGGATTTACGCCCCTTAGCGAGCCGACGAACATCCATCCCCGACTATTTCACATGAAAGCCCCCTCCGATCCACCACGCGGAAAGCGAGCCAAACTCCAGATTAAGCAGTCCGGGTATAAGCAGTGGGCAATGACAGTGTGGACAATTGATGGGGAAGTTCCCCCACCCCCCCCCCCCCCAACATTTTACTGTTGTAGTGCCTCTCGTCACACAGGAGTGTACCACCATGCACCAAACTGTTGGGACAAACTAAGAAAATGTTGGGAGGAAAGTAACCTGTGTTGGACTAGCATCCAATCCGGGGGAAGCCGCAATACTCTGGACTGCTTTATACCACGCAAGTCAGGATAAGTTCCAGCAGTGTTGGTCAGTTTGGCTAAAGTGTGACATCACTCCATTATTAACTGAAAATAGCTCACTATTTCAGTGTGATCAGCTATTACAAATCACAACAGCTCTTAATTCAAACTTGCTACTGATTTTCACCGTCCAAAGAAAAAGATCGATATCAAATTTCTTCTTAATGAGTCACGATATTTCTTTAAATAATTTTGAGAGAATTTGGGTTTTAGTCAAACGCTTTTAACTGTGATGATTGAGTCTTGTATTCCCATAACGTGTCTTCTTACATTTGCCATAAGATGGTAAGGAGAAATGAGGCTTTCATCACAGGCAGAGATAAAACGGAAAGATTTTAGAGGATGGATAACATGCCGTTGCCATATGAAAATTACAGTCCATAATGACATAAGTAGTTTTGATCATAACAGACTGCCAAGAAGCATTTTTCCTCTCGTGAGAGATCGACGCGCGGCGTGCGAACCAGCTCACGAGGAACGCGTGACTCGCAGATAATCGCGACTCTTCGCGACTCCGTAGAGATTGTAAGTTCAAACCATTGCTTGAAGTTCTGTCTGACCAACAGACCCTAACAAAATGAGCTGTCCATCTTTTGCGCGTGATCAAAACAAATGAAGCCTATTCGGACAGAAAGGAATTGAAATACAGACTCCAAAGAATTTCTCTTTTGTTCTGATCAATGTTTTAGTGACATCTGATCAACGAGCTTAAACGATGTACCTCGGGGTCACATTCTTAGGAATCAGTATCCAAGACAAAATGACAAAGGCTCTTTAGAGCAACGTTCCATGATTGGCTTGAACAAGCGCAAAGATTAGCATAATAAACAGCCACGATTCCAAGAAAAGCTAAAAAAAGAAAGTCACAAGACTTCATTGTTTCGGGTTGAGTTCCGCGAAAACCTTGCTTTACTCGCTTGTTGCTGAACACGACATGGATATCAAAACGTTGCTCCATAATCTCCGTGAAGAAGTGTCTTGCTCGGTGTGTTCCGACATATTTACCGATCCAAAACATCTGCCATGTTTACACAGTTTCTGTCTGCACTGCTTGAAACAATGGCATAGGACGAGCCATGGCCGCGACACCATCAGATGCCCAAATTGTCAAGCCGTTAGCAGAGTACCTGAAAGTGGCGATCTGAAAGATCTTCCAACCAGTTTTTATCTGAATGGCTTGATTGATGTGCTGGCAATCAAAGAGTGTAGAAGTAGTCAAGTAAGATGTGGGAACTGCGAGAAGAAAAGCTCTGCCACTTCTTATTGTTTCCAGTGTTGCATATTTCACTGTCAAGAGTGCGTAACTGCACACAACATCATGCGAAGCAATAAAGATCATCGTGTTCTGGCGCTGAAAGACTTTGAAGACAAGGACTATGAGGATGTGCTAAAGCGACCTGTGTTCTGTACAAAGCAACGGCACGAGAAAGAAGAGCTAAAGTACTTTTGTAAGAACTGTGAAGCGGCCGTTTGCCAATCTTGTGTTTTGATGGATCATCCTGGTCATTCTTTGGAGCACATAGAAGACGAAGCTGAAAGACAAAAGATTGAAATGAAATCAATGATTGAAACACAGAAGCGTAATTTACAAGCAAAGCTGACTGCTGTTAGTAAACTTGATGAAGACTACGCGAAGATCATACAACGAGGCGAAGAGGTAAAGAGGGACGTTCAGAGGACTGTTGACAATTTAATTGCCAATATTGAAGCGAAGAAACAGACTATTTTTGCAGCGGTGGAAGACCAAACAAAGAAATCACTCGAAAGTCTAACAACCCAGAAGACCGAGATCGAGAATCAAATAGAGGTGATCAAATCAACGTTGGATAAAGCTGATAAAGTTTTGACACGAAGTGCAAACGCTGAAGTCGTTCAAGTAAAAAAGTCATTACAAACAATCTTGGAGGGAGTTGATCAAACTACTAAGCCAACTGAGCGTGACCTGAAAGATCTTCCGATTTTAGTTTTCGTGCCAAATCTAAAGATGTTGAAGACTGTCAACACCGAAGAAATTGGAACACTGAAAATACTGCAGCAAACTGAAGCTAGTCAATCCGTCGCTGAGGGCAAAGGACTCGAAGAAGGAACTGTTGGAGTTGAAGCACAGTTTGTTCTGACCACTAGAAACGCAGAGGGAGAGCAGTGTTACAATAAACATGATCGTGTAACGGTAGAGATCAGCGACGAAGAAGGACGAGAATGCGCGACGGAAGTGCGAATAAATGACAATAAGGATGGAAGCTACAAAATCAGCTATTCACCCAAAGATCAAGGCAAATACAAAGTGACAGTAAAGGTAAACGGAGGACATGTTCTTGATAGTCCTTTTTCCATTGATGTGAAATTATTTCAGTTAAGAGCTGCTTTTTCTTTTGGAAAAGCAGGTTCGTCTGTCGGAATGTTTAAGTATCCCTGGGGGGTGGCAGTGAATGCCAGGGACGAGATAGCTGTAACTGATCGTTGGAAACACAGAGTTCAAATCTTCAAGAGTGATGGAAAATACTTAAGATCTTTTGGTCGGGAAGGTAACAAAGCGGGCGAATTTAAGTATCCTATGGGAATAACGTTTCATACAAATGGAAATATTTTCGTAGCAGACTGGCATAACCATAGGATCCAGATTTTCAGTGGGGAGGGTGAGTACGTGGGTATGTTTGGTGGGCAAGGAAGCCTTGATAGTCAGCTCTGTAATCCTTGGGGTTTATCTGTAGACAGTAATGGAAACATCATTGTTGCTGATGCAGGTAACAACATGATTAAGATCTTTTCTCCTGATGGCAAGTTTCTAATGAAGATAGGCGGGCAGGGTTCTTTTACTTGTCCTATCCACTGTGTTCAGTGTGATAGATATCTCATAGTGTCAGACTGGAGTGAACACTGTATAAAGGTTTTTAATTGTAATGGAGACTTTCAGTACAAGTTTGGAAAGGAGGGTGGAGGGGACGGGGAGTTTAAGAATCCCCATTGTTTGTCAGTGAACAAGTCAGGACACCTGATGGTCTGTGATTCAGGTAATAATAGAATACAAGTATTTGAACTCAGTGGAAAGTTTGTTGGCAAGTTTGGAACAGAGGGCAGTAATTTAGGAGAATTCATTAATCCAGCGTCTGTAGCTGTTCTCAGTAATGGCCGAATTGTTGTGAGCGACCTGGGTAACCATCGCATCCAGATACTGGAGTGAGCACTGTACTTTATGAAAAAAGAGAAACTCCAGGACATTAATTCAAAATTCAAAATTCAAAATTTATTTTAGTTTTCAGTTTGTTTAATATGTGGAATTATTTTCTGTGATAAAACGTTAGAGATGGTGTGGCTCTGTATCGGTTGAACTGTTCTATAACTGTTTTGGGGTTAAGTGGGACGGGTGGGTGGGTGACAAAAACAAATTTGTGTGTCTTGCAGTTGGATGGGAATAATACGTACATCTCTTAAGTTGTGTTGTATGAATTAGTTTGAAGGACAAGAAAAAACGTTTTTTTTTTTTGTTTACTTTACCAGTGGTTATATTATATAATAGAGTGACTAGCAAAATAAGAAAGTAATAAAGCTACTTTATAGATCAATTGTTGTAATAAGAACCTCCACTATAGGGGAAAAGGCTGTTTAGGGGATTTGCCTTTTCTTAATTTAAAGAAGAAACATTTTGTTTCTCAAATTATTACTATACCCTTTGACATTTGATTGTCTTTATGATGTTTTTATAGCAAGTTTGTTTCAGGGATTAGCAGGTTATTGACAGTCAGGTATGTACTGAAAAATATGTAGTACAATGAACATTGCTTCAATGAACTTACCAAGTTACTAATTGCCTTGACGTTTGTATTTTCCTTATACTCAATAGCAGTATTTGTTAGCTGCAGTGCTACAGTTAAACCCCACTTTACGAATGACCGCTTAATACTGACACCTTGAGCCTTATGGAAATTGATTTTAGTTTCTAGCTCCAAGATTTTCTGTTAGCTTGACCAGCTTAAGACTGACACCTGGATTATAGCAACACTTAGTGTACTTCTGACGATGTTTGAGAAAACGGGGTTCGACTGTATCTGTAGGTTAAAATATATATTTTTAAAGTTTGTATTTTTAGCTTTAGTTTATTGCAACTTTAAGATTAGCTGCTTTAATGAAGATACGTTTTGTAGAAAGAGCTGTTAGCAATGATGAACAGTAGTGAACAGCTTTTAGTATGAGATTATTGTTAAATCATCATTAACTTGATGTGAGAAACTGAAATAAAGTGTAAGTTAAGTCAAGTTGTTATATGCATCCAGTTTTAACTGTTTCTTGAGAAGGGAATTGTTTGGTTTACTTTTGAGAAAAGTTAGCAAGCCAAAGGTGAGAACCTGTAACAACAGAACGAGAGCAATATTTCCTCTTTATAAAATAACTGAGATACTACGCGCGCTCTTATTGGTCGATAGGTGTGTTTAGATGAGAGTATGTAAACTGGGTTGTGACGTTTTAGATTCGCGCTATTTTTGAGAATTATTTTATAAAGCAAAAGAACGCTTTTTCCGTGTTTACATAGCCTCATCTAAACACTCGGGGGTTAGGAGAATTCTCGAAAGTTACGCAAACCCGAGACGTAGTCGAGGGCTTGCATAACTGTCTCGAATTCTCCGAACCCTCCTCTTGTTAAGATGAGGCCATGTAAACACGGAAAAATTGTTCTATATCTTAAGTACTGAGCAAACAATTATTTAAACAAAGTTGCTCTTTAACAACTTCGCTTATGAATCTTACAAACATGGTTTTTATTTCCGGCCCATGAACTCGAGTAATAACAGGAAGCGACATACAAAAGCGAGAACACGCGCACGGGTCGCCACACGCCAGGAAACGAAAAGAGCGCCGCAAGCCGAAGGCAATTCAATTCCTTCCCCGAACACCCCTCACACTCGCCCCATATTATTCCTCAAACGCGTGCTATGCAGATAATGAAAACGGAGAAACTAACAACATGCATAAAATCTTAAAAGTTGTTGTCACTGACTTAAAAATCTTAAAATAGACGTTTCGGCTAAAATACTATAACCTTCTTCAGTGATGAAATGAATGTTAATGGCGTCTAAATGTGAATGAGATGTTTATAAGAATATGAGGAACTCGCTAGGGATTAATTTAGCATTTTGTAAATGTCTGGAATATGCGCGTGGTCATTAATTGAGTTCGGTTCGCGAATGGAATGCCACGCTTCCAAGAACAATCTACGCGACCACAAGGGACAGCGGTCTATGACCTTGACATTATCAAAATCAAATTCGTGGTTGTTTTTCATACAGTGTTGCGCCAAAAGAGAGTTCTTGTCACATGTGAGGACGGCTCTTTTATGTTCTTTTGTTCTAGATCTCAGTGCTCTGGATGTTTGACCGATGTAAAGTTTTTCACAGTTTTTACAATTGATTTTATACACGACACCAGTTGACAGGTCTTGATCGAATTTATCCTTCGGTTTCTTCAGGATCGAACCAACCGTCTTGACGGGTTTATGAGCAACATTTACGTCGAATTGTCCTAAAGTTCTTGCAATTTTTTCAGAGATTCCTTGAAAATATGGCAAAGTAACAAAGCCTCTGTGGCTTTGAAGCTGATTATTTTGGGGCTGATTTGATGCTTTAGGTGGTTTGGTTCTTTGGCAGCTTTTTAACAAGATGCATGCTCATTGATGAACGGGTCCCTTATCAATGAGCATAACATGAGCCTTGGTTTAATTTCTCCCGTTCTTCTGTTCAGTGGCCTTTCCGAGATGGAAAAGTGTATCGTTATAAGAATTGCAGACAAACAGCTTACTACTAGTAAGCTATAATTAACAGGCCACACGACAAGACACAGAAAGTATATTTGACGGCTAGTGGCTAAAAATAGTGAGGTTTTTGTTTTGAACACCGTAAGCGAGACCAGAAGCATGGATTTACACCCCTTTGCGAGACGACAAGCATCCATCCCACGCAGATAGGGAGCTAACCTCCAGATTAAACAGTCCGGGAATAAGCAGTGGGCAGGGACTGTGTGGACAATTGATGGGGAAGCTCCCCCCCCCCGACATTTTAATGTTGTAGTGCCTCTCGTCACACAGAAGTGTATCACCATGCACCACACTGTTAGGACAAACTAAGAAACCTGTGTTGGACAAGCAGCCCATCCGGGGGAGGCAGCAATTCCCTTGACTGCTTTATACCACGCAATTCAGGATAAGTTCTGCTGGGCACGCTTCGACCGAACGGAGTGAATATTAAATTCAATTTCTTGTGACTGTGGGTCTAGCGCGTATTACACTTACGCGCACTAAAACAATGGTTTTCCCCTTTGTTTACTTTGTACTTCATGCGCGCGCTTTTCGTGCGTGCTTACGCGTACAGTTTTTTTGTATGGCGTGGCTAAATCCACCTACTGAAGAAGGGCTAAGCCCGAAACGTTTAGTTTCTCAGAACAAATTCGACAATTTTCAGAGCATTTCAGCCTTAAATACAACTTTTCGGCAGTGTCACACATCATATGAGTGTTTTGCTCATTCCTACTGAATTTAAGTTTTCGCGGTCCTGCTTGTTGATGTACTCCGCCCGTTGTATGTTCGATGGCGAGGTGAATGTTGTTTGTTTCGTCTGGTGACTTGGCAGAATTTTGATTATTTTAAAACTGCTTAGATGGTCTGAAGAAGTAAATCTCGAGTATAATCCGCCGCTTTTCTTTGTGCTAGAAGGGTTTTGGTCTTCGTGTAAAGATTGAAAGTCACACATGGAGTCTTCCACACAGTACACGCTCCATTGCTAGCCTTCGTTACGTCGTCTGCTGATAAACCAAGTTTTTGATGTAGAAATGACTCAAAACGTTCAACCGAGCCATTCCATTTAAACTGAATTTTAGCATTAACAAATACCGTAAATCCTCGAATTAGCACCCCGGGCGCTTATTTCAAATTAAGAGAAGACGGGGGGGGGGGGGGCGCTTATTTAATTTTTATGTTCTTTCGTGACTTGGCGATATAAATCGAACAAAGTTGACTTTGTTTTGGAGCCAAGAAAACGGAATACAGTCGAACCACTCGTAACCAACTATCCAAAATGTCAAGCGTACGTGTCCTAGGTGGTCGGTTTCGGCAGAATGCCGCTTACGAGAGCTTAGACCATACTTGGTCAAAAGTTTGCCTCAGTAGCATATCTGGTAACTGTATAGACGACATGTTTTAAATGTTTTATTCATGTCATCAAAAACTCAATATCGAGAAAAAATCCTGTACTTCCCATTGAAAAAAAAAATCAGTCTCTTGTGCTACCTAGGAATTTGCGATAATGTCTTGTTACCAAATCTCCACTCTATTATCTGTCCAATGGTCGATTACGGGAGGCTAAAAAAGAAAAGAAAATTTCAAACTTTGAGCGTCAAAAGTTGTCGCGATCGCTTACGAGAGGTGGTCGCTTACAAGGGGTTCTAAATATAATGATTTGACTTCAAAACTTTTAGTATTTTAGAAAACTTGTCGCTTACGAGAGGCGGTCGCAACCGGAGATTCGAGTATATCTGATAAGTCACTTGATCATTTGATTCATGATTACTTTTCAGCTTCCTGTTAACTACAGAAGACACACTTCAAAGCAGTTACGTTTCCCTCCAAATAACATTTCTACAGATCTCTTGCACGCTACTCTTAGCTGGGTCGGCAAGGCGAGTGAGCCTTATTTTCATATTCTGCCGGAGGGTTTCTTTTTTTCCGGTTGCGTTAAATTCATAATTGGAGAACTAAACTCTCAAATGGGTCAAATGGAAATTGCCAATTGGTAAGATGAACTGGCGTAGTTCTTGAAGCGTTTTATGTTCCTCTCTTTTTGGCTGGGTGAGGTGCTCTGTTAGGTTTTCCTTTAGCTAGTAATGTTTCAATGCTTTTCGTCATCACTATACTCTTCCATTAGACGTAAACGCTAAAAAGAGCCACATATGGGAAAGGCTATATGATGTATACAGCAAGCGAGCAAAAAGCGTGTGTTGCTTGGATTTTCAACTGAAACACAGAATAACAAAACGCGAGCGAGAACGTTTTTCTCCGGCTTCATGTCGAAACATTTGCTTTAGACTAAGGTATTTATGATCTGAATTCTTCTTGAATTCAAATTTTGAGTTGGATCGCCGTTTTTCCGCAATATTTTCCATTTTATGTTGTTCTTTTTTGGTCTGCGTAGACAATACATAACTTCACGGCCTCTCGGAGCACAATGTACTCCAGTCTCTCCAACCCTCTGTGGTCTTGCAGTTGTTAATTTCTCTCCCTTCGACCAATAGCACGTGTTATTATTTCTACCGATAAATTAGGGGTTGACATCGTGTTTCCTTTGACTGGTTCTTCTAGCCAGGGAGGGGAGGTTGTTATGCCGAAACTGAGTTTGATGTGCTGGGAGCTGTTTGTCGCAATGTCCTTGGTTTCTAAGCACTCAAGTAAGCAGGTAACCAAATTACAGGTCATGTTATACAAAAACTACAAAACTCAAAACCACTTCCATCTCTCGATAGCTACTCGAATTCACTGTGGAAAATAAACTTAAGCGTAGCAGGTTAAGAACAATGAGGAATAACACAATACAGTGTATAAATGTTAGCTTGCTGATAATTGGTCCTGTATATTGTATTGTTAAAGCGACGTGTGTTCTGGTCTTCTTTTGTCATGTATAAGAACCTTCGTCTTCTAAAAAGTTATCGATTTCTGTCAAGGCCGAATTGCTGATTTAAGAATGAGTATCGTTTCATCTGATCAGTACCGTACGAGGAGCCGTGTCTGTTTCGGTTTCTCTGTCTAGTCTTCAGTGTTTCAATCAGACATTTCCCTTGTTTTCCTGCCAAAGAATAGAATCGCTTGAACAGTGACGTATGACGGTGCTAGTGCCCTTGCTTTAGTAAGGTATTCTTGGGACGCCCCTAAGTTGTGTGTATGAGATAAAGCGCTTTCGTTTGCAACGCCTTCGAATGAAGGATTAATAAAGCTAACCAGATCGTTTGATGCGAGGCTGCTTAATTTTACGTGACATGAGTTTACGTTCTTACTAATTGTCATGGAAGAGTATCTGTCTTCTCCTTATAGCAACAAGACAGAAAAAAGGTTGAACGTATCTAGATAATTGCTAGTAGGACGCAACGAGAAACACTACATTGAAAACATTTGTTCCTTCCTCGATCTTTAATTAAAAATTCTTCACTACTGATAAGTTGACCGGTACACAAGACCCTTGTCAGACCAAAAATCACTTTTCTTTCCATCAATAGAATAACTACACGTCTCATGTATATAAGCATGAGGTACAGACGGCCAGCAAGCCCCGGTGCGGGGTGGAGGTAAGGGAGGGGGGGTGTTACGGAAGTCCCATACAAAAATGTCGGGGATGCTCGTCGAAAAATTTGAATAAAAGTTCTAGAGGAGAGCCTGATTCTGGGTGTAACTCTAACTTTATTTTCAATCCCGACAAAATACCAATTAAAACGAAAATCACAGCGTTAACGTCTTCAGGGTCTTCAAATGCACACTTAGACAGCTAAAACTAATGGGGATTTTGTCCTGAACACCCTATAAGTGAGACCAGAATCATTGATTTACACCAGCTTCTTAGCGAGACCACGAGCATCAGTCCCCGACTATTTCATTTGGTCGCCTCCTCCCAAGTAGTGAGCTAAACTCCAGATTAAACAGTCCGGGAATAAGCAGTGGGCAGTCACTTTTCAAAAATTGACGGGCAAACCCCTCCTTCCCTCGCCCCCCTCTGACATTTTACTGTTGTAGTGCCTCTCGCCACACAGGAGTGTACCACCATGTTAGAAGAACCTAATGAAAGGTTAAGAGGAAAGTAATCTGTGTTGGGCTAGCATCCAATCCGAGGGGAGCCGCAATGCTCTTGGCTGTTTTATACCACGCAAGCCAGGATAAGTTCCAGCAGTGTTGGTCAGTTTGGCTAAAGTGTGACATCACTCCATTGTTAACTTAAAATAGTTCACTATTTCAGTGAGGTCAGCTGTTACAAATCACAGCAGCTCTTAATTCAAACTTGCCACTGATTTTCACCGTCTAAAGAAAAAGATCCATATCAAATTTCTCCTTACTTAGTCACAATATTTCTGTAAATAATTTGGAGAGAATTTGGGTTTTAGTCAAACGTTTTCAACTGTGATGGTTGCGTCTTGTATTTCCATAACGTGTCTTCTTACATTTGCCATAAGATGGTAAGGAGAAATGAGGCTTTCATTACAGGCGCAGGTGAAACAGAAAGATTTTAGAGGATAATAAGATGCTATTGCCATATGAAAATTACAGTCCACCACGTTGCTCGCAGATAATCGCGAGTCTTCGCGAGTCCGTAGAGATTGTAAGTTCAGACCATTGCTTGGAGTTTTGCCTGATCAACACACCCTAACAAAATGAGCTGTCTATCTTTTGCGCGTGAACAAAACAAATGAAGTCTACTCAGACAGAAAGGAATTGAAATACAGACTCCAAAGCAGTAATGTTTTATTCTGATCAATGTTTTAGTGACATCTGATCAACGAGCCCTAAGAGTCACATTAAGAATCAGTATCCAAAACAAAATGACAAAGGCTCTTGAAGCAACGTTTATTGATTGGTTTCAACAAGGCAAAAGATTAGCATAATTTGGTTTCAACAAAGGAAAAGATTAGCATAATAAACGTAAACAGCCACGATTCAAAGAAGAGCTAAAGAAAAGAAAGTCACAAGACTTCATTGTTTCGAGTTGAGTTCCGCCGAAACCTTGCTTTACTCGGTTGTTGCTGAACACGACATGGATATCAAAACGTTGCTCCATAATCTCCGTGAAGAAGTGTCTTGCTCGGTGTGTTCCGACATATTTACCGATCCAAAACATCTGCCATGCTTACACAGTTTCTGTCTGCACTGCTTGAAACAATGGCATAGGACGAGCCATGGCTGCAACACCATCAGATGCCCAAATTGTCAAGCCGTTAGCAGAGTACCTGAAAGTGGCGATCTGAAAGATCTTCCAACCAGTTTTTATCTGAATGGCTTGATTGATGTGTTGGCAATAAAAGAGTGCAGAAGTGGTCAAGTAAGGTGTGGAAACTGCGAGAAGAAAAGCTCCGAGACTTCTTATTGTTTCCGGTGTTGCATATTTCACTGTCAAGAGTGCGTCACTGCACACAACATCATGCGAAGCAATAAAGATCACCGTGTTCTGGCGCTGAAAGACTTTCAAGACAAGGACTATGAGGATGTGCTCAAGCGACCTGTGTTCTGTGCAAAGCAACGGCACGAGAAAGAAGAGCTAAAGTACTTTTGTAACAACTGTGAAATGGCGGTCTGCCAAACTTGTGTCACTCTAAGCCACAGTGGTCATGCTTTGGAGCACATAGAAGACGAAGCTGAAAGACGGAAGATTGAAATGAAATCAATGATTGAAACACAGAAGCGTAATTTACAAGCAAAGCTGACTGCTGTTAGTAAACTTGATGAAGACTACGCCAAGATCATACAACGAGGCGAAGAGGTGAAGAGGGAAGTTCAGAGGACTGTTGACAATTTAATTGCCAATATTGAAGCGAAGAAACAGACTATTTTTGCAGCGGTGGAAGACCAAACAAAGAAATCACTGGAAAGTCTAACAACCCAGAAGACCGAGATCGAGAATCAAATAGAGGTGATCAAATCAACGTTGGATAAAGCTGATAAGGTTTTGACACGAAGTGCAAACGCTGAAGTCGTTCAAGTGAAAAAGTCATTACAAACAATCTTGGAGGGAGTTGATCAAACTACTAAGCCAACTGAGCGTGACCTGAAAGATCTTCCGATTTTAGTTTTCGTGCCAAATGTAAAGATGTTGAAGACTGTCAACACCGAAGAAATTGGAACACTGAAAATACTGCAGCAATCTGAAGCTAGTCAATCTGTCGCTCAGGGCAAAGGACTCCAAGAAGGAACTGTTGGAGTTGAAGCACAGTTTGTTCTGACCACTAGAAACGCAGAGGGAGAGCAGTGTTACAATCAACATGACCGTGTAACGGTAGAGATGAGGGACGAAGAAGGACGACAATGTGCGACGGAAGTGCGAATAAATGACAATAAAGATGGAAACTACAAAATCAGCTATTCACCCAAAGATCAAGGCAAATACAAAGTGACAGTAAAGGTAAACGGAGGACACGTTCTTGATAGTCCTTTTTCCATTGATGTGAAATTATTTCAGTTAAGACCTGCTTTTTCTTTTGGAAAAGAAGGTTCGTCTGTCGGAATGTTTAAGTATCCCTGGGGGGTGGCAGTGAATGCCAGGGACGAGATAGCTGTAACTGATGGTGGGAACCACAGAGTTCAAATCTTCAAGAGTGATGGAAAATACTTAAGATCGTTTGGTCGGCAAGGTTACAAAGTGGGCGAATTTAAGTTTCCTAGGGGAATAACGTTTCATACAAATGGAAATATTTTCGTAGCAGACTGGGATAACCATAGGATCCAGATTTTCAGTGGGGAGGGTGAGTACGTGGGTATGTTTGGTGGGAAAGGAAGCCTTGATAGTCAGCTCTCTTATCCTTTGGGTTTATCTGTAGACAGTGATGGAAACATCATTGTTGCTGATGCAGGTAACATCATGATTAAGATCTTTTCTCCTGATGGCAAGTTTCTAATGAAGATAGGTGAGCAGGGCTCTTTTACTTGTCCTGTCCACTGTGTTCAGTGTGATAGATATCTCATAGTGTCAGACTACAGTAAACACTGTATAAACGTTTTTAATTGTAATGGAGACTTTCAGTACAAGTTTGGAAAGAAGGGTGGAGGGGACGGGGAGTTTAATTTTCCCCATTGTTTGTCAGTGAACAAGTCAGGACACCTGATAGTCTGTGATTCAGGTAATAATAGAATACAAGTATTTCAACTCAGTGGAAAGTTTGTTGGCAAGTTTGGAACAGAGGGCAGTAATTTAGGAGAATTCAGTTCGCCAGAGTCTGTAGCAGTTCTCAGTAATAGCCGAATTGTTGTGTCTGACAAGAATAACTATCGCATCCAGATACTGGAGTGAGCACTGTACTTTATGAAAAAAAAGAGAAACTCTAGGACATTAATTCAAAATTCAAAATTTATTTTAGTTTGCAGTTTTTTTAATATGTGGAATTATTTTCTGTGGTAAAACGTTAGAGATACAGTGTTCACCCAATTGCTTGTGGTGTGGCTCTGTATCGGTTGAACTGTTCTATAATTGTTTTGGGGTTAGGTGGGACGGGTGGGTGGGTGACAAAAACAAATTTGTGTGTCTTGCAGTTGGATGGGAATAATACGTACATCTCTTAAGTTGTATTGTATGAATTATTTTGAAGGACAAGAAAAAACGTTTTTTTTTTTTTTGTTTACTTTACCAGTGGTTATATTATATAATAGAGTGACTAGCAAAATAAGAAAGTTATAAAACCACTTTATGGATTAATTGTTGTAATAAGAACCTCCACTATAGGGGAAAAGGCTGTTTAGGGGATTTGCCTTTTCTTAATTTAAAGAAGAAACATTTTGTTTCTCAAATTATTACTATACTCTTTGACATTTAATTGTCTTTATGATGTTTTTATAGCAAGTTTGTTTTAGGGATTAGCAGGTTATTGACAGTCAGGTATGTACTGGAAAATATGTAGTACAAAGAACATTGCTTCAATGAACTTACCAAGTTACTAATTGCCTTGACGTTTGTATTTTCCTTATATTCAATAGCAGACGGTATTTGTTAGCTGCAGTGCTACAGTTAAACCCCACTTAACGAATGACCGCTTAATACGGACACCTTGAGCCTTATGGAATTTGATTTTCTAGTAGTTCCTAGCTCCAAGATTTTCTGTTAGCTTGACCAGCTTAAGACAGACACCTGGATTATAGCAACACTTAGTGTGCTTTTGAAAACCAGGAAGAAAAGCAAACGCGTCGTTATTTTGAAACAATTTCTAGTGATACCTCTCCGAAACCATGATTGCAAGAAACTATGTCCAGATATGAAATCTTGCAGGGTCAAAGACGGGGCTAAAGGGCGCATTTTGACACAATAACTTTGTTTGCTCAGAATTGAAGTCAATGACCGTTAACGAATTCCAGTGAAATTTGCAAACTTGAAGTATGTTAGCCGATACTTACCTGAATATTTATATTTATAGAAGAGTCGTCTTCGAGGATTAACCTTCAAAAGAAACTGGACCCCGATTGGGAAACCTCTAAAAGAAGAAATGTGTAATATTCCGTGACTTACCCGATGCTATAGATTCCATGCACATGCCAACCGCATGTTTGTCGTAAAATCAACTGAACTCCACTGACAGTTTCCATGGGCAACCCCAAAATAAACAATCCCTAAAAATGTAAAGTGAAATTGGCTGCCTTGATGAACAGTTAGAAGCTAGAGTCAAGTTCCATTACCTTTAAAAAGTGCTTGATTTTATTTGTTTACGTCGACTTTGTTCACTACTCTCACGTTCGAATGCCGCGAATCGGTCACGCCAAAACGGTGCAGACCGTGCAGACTGCAGACACTTGTTTGGGCTTTTCATTGTGACTCCTTTTTTTTGGGTCTAGTTACAAAATAGTATTAAATATATCTGAAAGTTTGTCATTTATCTACAGGCTGCACAAGCGCAGTATTTGACTTTTGATTCAATAGACAAACGCGTACAAGACTTTGTATGGGAAACTTACTCAGTCTGTACGGTCTGCAGTGCTTTGGCATGACCGATACTACGCGGTATTCGAACGTGACAGTAACTACTGAGTGAACAAAGTAGAATCAAGCACTTTTAAAGGGTAATGGAACTTGACTCTAGCTTTTAACTGTTCATGAAGACAGCCAATTTCACTTTACATTTTTGGGGATTGTTTATTTTGGGGTTACCCATGGAAACTGTCAGTGGAGTTAAGTGAGTTTTACGACAAACATGCGGTCGGCATGTGCATGGAATTTAAGCTAATTTATAGCAGCGGGCAGGTCACGGAACATTAAACATTTCTTCTTTTAGAGGTTTCCCAATCGGGGTCCAGCTTCTTTTGAAGGTTAATCCTCGAAGACGACTCTTCTATAAATATAAATATTCAGGTAAGTATCGGCTAACATACTTCAAGTTTGCAAATTTCACTGGAATTCGTTAACGGTCATTGACTTCAATTCTGAGCAAACAAAGTTATTGTGTCAAAATGCGCCCTTTAGCCCCGTCTTTGACCCTGCAAGATTTCATATCTGGACATAGTTTCTTGCAATCATGGTTTCGGAGAGATATCACTAGAAATTGTTTCAAAATAACGACGCGTTTGCTTTTCTTCCTGGTTTTCTTGCAGTAGTCGGTTTCGTTACCCTTGGGTCAAAGGTCACGTTTTCAGGACGAAGTGCTGCATTTAGTTCGCTATCTCAGCGCTCGCGATTTTATTTACCCAAAAATTTTATTTCACTAATTTGAAGAAGAAACAATGCTCTTTCAGACCAAACTAGTCGTTTTGGGAAAAGCCGTGTACCAGAACGCCTTTTTAGCATTTGAAAATAGGCTAAATGTAGACCTCTTGTAAAGCTGTCTTGGGTCGTTAACTTAAAAAAATTCGTCAAATATTTAAGTTCTAATCAAATCACGATCTATTTAGCTCTAAATAGACAAGAAAGGAAGTACAAATACGATGTGCAATCAGTTTGTAATGAAGATTTTTGCTTTTGAGTTTACGAGCCTCTGAATATGCCGCTCATTTTCGATGGATTTTGGCCGATTTGGGGCATCGAAACGAAAAAATTGCGGAAAAAAATAATTTTTGATTTATCGAACTTAAAACGATATTTTTGTAACTAGTGCCCGTAGGGCTTCATTGTGGGCGAGTTTGAAGAAATTCGATTTTTTCGCTATTTCCAAGTCTAGTTGATATTTAGGCGAAGCTGCTCTTAATACTGTTCTTTTGTGACTACGTTATAAATTGAAAAAACTTGAGTTTGCTTTGGAGCTATGAAAACGAAATACATGATAAGTTACGTGGTTATTTGATACATCACTACGTTTCCGCTTCCTGTTAACACGAACCGTGGTCGAACAATAACTTTACCTCTTTGATTGTGTTGAGATACAGAAGAAACACTTCAAAGCAGTTACGTTAACCTTCCCCTCCCTACAAATCTCTTGCACGCTACTCTTGGCGGGTCGGCAAGGCGAGCGAGCACTAGTTTCATATTCTGCAGGGTTTCTTTTTTTCTGGTAGCGCTAAATTCATTGCGTGGAGAACTGGACTCGCGAAAGGAAATCAATGGCAATAGGTTAGATAAACTGGCGCCGTTCTTAAAGCGTTTTATGTTTCTTTCTCTGTACCTCGGTGTTGTGCTCCGCCAAGGTTTGTTTTTGGAAGCAATGCTACAATGCTTTTCGTTGTCACGATACTGTCCCACAGGAAGTTAACGCCGAAGAGCCATTTAGGGAAAGGCTAGATACAACAAGCAAGCACCGAGGAAACGTATGATACTTGTCCAAACGAAAGAGCAATGTGACGGATTTTTCAGTAGAAGCCAACTTGAAACCAAATAATGAAAGAAGAACCCCTGGGAGTCACGCTTCAGTTTAAGTTTGTAGTTTCTAGAGCAAAGAAAGATATTTTTAAGTTTTCTTTCTTGCCACGAACAATCAATGAATAGAACTCTCTTCCTGAGGATATTGTCCCGGAATGCATTGTCCGTAGATAGTTTTAAATCAAAGTGAGTTTTTAATATTCGATTGTATTAGTTTTATTTGGATTTTTTTAATTTTTTGGATATTTTATTATATTAGTTTTATTTAGATTTTTTATTTTTTATTTTTTTTAATTTTTTTAATATCCCAGTGTATTATTTTTATTTAGATTTTTAAAGCTGGTGTGATATCTCAAGCATTATACCAAATTAACTAAGTAGAGATGTACATGTAAAGTGCGTTCCTCAGCTTTCGGCTTCTCTGTCTTCTCTTCAGTGTTTCAATCAGAATGCATACAAGTAAACATTTCCCTTGTTTTCCCGCCAAAGAATAGAATCGCTTCAACAGTGACGTATGACGGCGCTAGTGTCCCTGCTCTAGTGTGGTATTGTTGGGACGCCCCTAAGTTGTGTGTATGATATACAGCGCGCTCGTTTGTAAAGCCTTGGAATGAAGGATTATTAAAGCTGACCGGATCGTTTGACTGCTTGGGAGTTTTTCGCGAAATAAGTTTACTTTCTCACTAAATATCCTGGGAAAGTATTTGTCTTCTCCTCATAGCCACAAGACTGAAAAAAAAAAGGGTTGAACGTATCTAGATAATTGCTAGAAGGAGGAAATGAGAAACACTCCATTGAAATCATTTAATTTGTTTCTTTCTCAATCTTTAACTGAAAAGTTCTTTACTGTTGATTAGTTGACCGATACACAAGATCCTTGTCAGACCAAAAAACGCTTTTCATTCCTCCAATAGAATAACTACACGTCACATGTATATAACCATGAGGCACTGACGGTTACCGAGCCCCGAGTTAGGGGGGAGGGGTAGAGGGGAGGCCCATACGAAAAGGTCGGGGATGCTCGTCGGAAAATTTGAATTAAAGTCCAAGAGGAGATCAATCTGGGTGAAACTCTAACTTTATTGTCAGTCCCTACAAGATACCACTTAAAACGAAAGTGACAGCATTGACGTCTTGAGGGTCTTCAAGTGCACACTTAGAAAGCTAAAAATAGCTCACTATTTCAGTGAGGTCAGCTGTTACAAACCACAACAGCTCTTAATTCAAACTTGCCACTGATTTTCACCGTCCAAAGAAAACGATTGATATCAAATTTCTCCTGACTGAGCCGCAGTATTTCTTTAAATAATTTTGAGAGAATTTGGGTTTTGGTCAAACCTTTTGAACTGTGATGATTGGGTCTAGTATTTCCATAACGTGTCTTCTTACATTTACCATAAAATGGTAAGGAGAAATTAGGCTTTTATCACAGGCGCAGATGAAACGGAAAGATTTTAGAAGATGGATAAGATGCCTTTGCCATATAAAAATTACAGTCCATAGTGACATAAGTACTTTTGATCATAACAGACTGCCAAGAAGCATTTTTCCTGTCGTGAAACATCGACACCCCATGCCCAACCCTCCTCTTTTACCCGGGCTTGGGATCGGCTGGATGTACCCAGATTAGACTGGATATACCCAGGCAAAGTCAAAAAACAAAAAATTACCAAACTAGACAAGAGAAAACTTGTAGAGAGACTCGCGGTTGAGGCAGAAGAGGCTGCTGGTAGGCAAGATCTAAAGACCCTATATAGAATTAACAAAATGTTAAATAATGGTTTTAAAAACAACGATGTCCCTGTAAAAGACACAGATGGTAATGTTCTTTCGAAAGAAGCAGAAAAGCTGGCATGCTGGAGGGAACATTTTGAAAGCATTCTAAATAGGCCAGAACCTGAACAGGTAGCTGAGATTCCACCGGCAGTAGAGGACTTGGATATCTGCATAGATCCACCTACCATGGAAGAGGTGAAAGCTGCCATCAAAGTGATGAAGAGCGGGAAGGCAGGTGGAGCAGATGGAGTGACTGCAGAAATGCTCAAGGTTGAAGAAACTGAAACACCAGGCCTTTTGACGTGCATATTCAGAGAGATATGGGAGAGCGAGACGATTCCTGAAGCGTGGAAGACCGGACTCTTTGTCAAATTACCCAAAAAGGGTGATTTAGATGACTGCAACAACTGGAGAGGCATCACTCTGTTCCCCATTACCAGCAAGGTCTTCAGCAAGATCATCCATACAAGACTGGCTGAAACACTGGATGAGTACATCAGGCAGTAGCAGGCAGGTTTCCGCCCTGGACGCTCGTGCTCTGACCACATTTTCACCCTAAGGCAAATTCTAGAGCAGAGCAAAGAATGGAATGTTCCCCTGTATGCCAACTTTATTGACTTTGAGAAGGCGTTTGACGGCATTTACCGAGATTCCCTATGGAAGATATTAAGGCACTACGGGATTCCATCAAAGCTGGTAAATGTCATCAAGACGCTTTGCAGTGACTTCAAGTCCCATGTTATTTGCAACGCAGCGCTTACAGACGCCTTCAGCGTGACCACGGGTGTGAAACAAGAGTGTATTCTCTCCCCCTTTCTATTATTCTTGGGGATCAACTGGGTTTTGAAACAAGTGACTAGTGGTGGAGGGAGAAGAATTAGATGGACATTGACCAGTGTCTTGGAAGACCTTGATTATGCAGATGATATTGCGCTGCGCGCCCATCGACACCAGGACATGGAGGCAAAGACCAATACCTTGGCAACTACAGCAGGGAAATTAGGCCTGAAGATCAACATTAAGAAGACAAGGCATTTGATGATGAGTGGCAGGACCAATGAATCCATCATGGTGAATGGGGAATTGGTAGAAGAGGTTGATCACTTTACCCACCTGGGATCTAAGGTGTCCACCAGCGGAGATAGAGAAGAAGAGATCCTAGTCCGGATTTCAAAGGCAAGCCAGTCCTTTGCCTCGCTTCGAGGCACTTGGAGTTCCAAGAACATCAGGCAGAAGATAAAGATCCGATTTTTCAAAAGCAATGTCTTAAGCACTCTACTGTATCGCGCAGAATCCTGGAATATGACCAAAACCATCAGCCACAAGCTAGAAGTCTTCCAGAACAAGTGCCTTCGCAGGATTCTCCGTATATACTGGCCCCAGACAATCTCAAACTATGAGCTGCGCAGAAGAACAGGAACAGAACCAATCAAACAGCAAGTCCGGCGAAAGAGATTGAAATGGATTGGTCATGTGCTGCGCATGCCACCAGCAGCACTACCACGAGTTGCCATCAGGTGGACCCCTGATGGCCATAGAAAGAGACGCAGGCCGAAAGAAACATGGAGGAGGACAGTGGAGAAAGAGATGAAGGAGAACAGCTGGACATGGGGTCACCTGGAACGACGAGCACCCGACAGAAGCCAATGGCGCACTTTGGCCGAGACCTTATGTGTTTCAAAACACGAAGA
Source organism: Orbicella faveolata (assembly GCF_042242905.1). Lineage (NCBI taxonomy): Eukaryota > Metazoa > Cnidaria > Anthozoa > Scleractinia > Merulinidae > Orbicella > Orbicella faveolata. The sequence continues at coordinate 2,298,354 of NW_028301542.1, read as the reverse complement.
GGATTAAGTAAGTAAGTAAGTAAGTAGGAAAGATCGACGCGTGGCGCGCGAACTAGCTCACGAGGGACGCGCGACTCGCAGATAATCGCGAGTCTTCGCGAGTCCGTAGAGATTGTAAGTTCAGTTCCCCCTGACCAACGCACCCCGACAAAATGAGCTGTCCATCTTTTGCAAGTGAGAAAAACAAATGACCTCTATTCAGACAGGAAGGAATTGAATACAGACTCCAAAGCACTAATGTTTTGTTCTGATCAATGTTTTAGTGACATCTGATCAACCAGCCACATGTGTCACATTCTTAGGAATCAGTATCAGGCAAAATGACAAAGGCTCTTAAAACAACGTTCCATGATTGGTTTGAACAAGGGAAAAGATTAGCATAATAAACAGCCACGATTCCAAGGAGAGCTAAAAAAAGAAAGTCAGAAGACTTCATTGTTTCGAGCTGAGTTCCGCAAAAACCTTGCTTTACCCGCTTGTTTCTGAACACGACATGGATATCAAAACGTTGCTCCATAATCTCCGTGAAGAAGTGTCTTGCTCGGTGTGTTCCGACATATTTACCGATCCAAAACATCTGTCATGCTTACACAGTTTCTGTCTGCACTGCTTGAAACAATGGCATAGGACGAGTCATGGCTGCGACACCATTAGATGCCCAAATTGTCAAGCCGTTAGCAGAGTACCTGAAAGTGGCGATCTGAAAGATCTTCCAACCAGTTTTTATCTGAATGGCTTGATTGATGTGCTTGTAATCAAAGAGTGCAGGAGTAGCCAAGTAAGATGTGGGAACTGCAAGAAGGAAAGCTCCGAGACTTCATACTGTTTTCAGTGTTGCATATTTCACTGTCAAGAGTGCGTCACTGCACACAACATCATGCGAAGCAATAAAGATCACCGTGTTCTGGCGCTGAAAGACTTTCAAGACAGGGACTATGAGGATGTGCTAAAGCGACCTGTGTTCTGTGCAAAGCAACGGCACGAGAAAGAAGAGCTAAAGTACTTTTGTAAGAACTGTGAAACGGCGGTTTGCCAATCTTGTGTTTTGATGGATCATCCTGGTCATGCTTTGGAGCACATGGAAGACGAAGCTGAAAGACAGAAGATTGAAATCAAATCAATGATTGAAACACAGAAACGTAATTTGCAAGCAAAGCTGACTGCTGTTAGTAAACTTGATGAAGACTACGCGAAGATCATACAACGAGGCGAAGAGGTGAAGAGGGACGTTCAGAGGACTGTTGACAATTTAATTGACAATATTGAAGCGAAGAAACAGACTATTTTTGCAGCGGTGGAAGACCAAACAAAGAAATCACTTGAAAGTCCAACAACCAAAAAGACCGAGATAGAGAATCAAATAGAGGTGATCAAATCAACGTTGGATAAAGCTGATAAGGTTTTGACACGAAGTGCAAACGCTGAAGTCGTTCAAGTGAAAAAGCCATTACAAACAATCTTGGAGGGAGTTGATCAAACTACTAAGCCAACTGAGCGTGACCTGAAAGATCTTCCGATTTTAGTTTTCGTGCCAAATCTAAAGATGTTGAAGATTGTCAACACCGAAGAAATTGGAACACTGAAAATACTGCAGCAAACTGAAGCTAGTCAATCTGTCGCTGAGGGCAAAGGACTCGAAGAAGGAACTGTTGGAGTTGAAGCACAGCTAACGTTTGTTCTGACCACTAGAAACGCAGAGGGAGAGCAGTGTTACAATAAACATGACCGTGTAACGGTAGAGATCAGGGACGAAGAAAGACGAGAATGTGCGACGGAAGTGCGAATAAATGACAATAAGGATGGAAGCTACAAAATCAGCTATTCACCCAAAGATCAAGGCAAATACAAAGTGACAGTAAAGGTAAACGGAGGACACGTTCTTGATAGTCCTTTTTCCATTGATGTGAAATTATTTCAGTTAAGACCTGCTTTTTCTTTTGGAGAATATGGTTCGTCTGTCGGAATGTTTAAGCATCCCTGGGGGGTGGCAGTGAATGCCAGGGACGAGATAGCTGTAACTGATTTTGGGAACCAGAGAGTTCAAATCTTCAAGAGTGATGGAAAATACTTAAGATCGTTTGGTCGGCAAGGTAACAAAGTGGGCGAATTTAAGTATCCTATGGGAATAACGTTTCATACAAATGGAAATATTTTCGTAGCAGACTGGGATAACCATAGGATCCAGATTTTCAGTGGGGAGGGTGAGTACGTGGGTATGTTTGGTGGGAAAGGAAGCCTTGATAGTCAGCTCTCTTATCCTTTGGGTTTATCTGTAGACAGTGATGGAAACATCATTGTTGCTGATGCAGGTAACATCATGATTAAGATCTTTTCTCCTGATGGCAAGTTTCTAATGAAGATAGGTGAGCAGGGCTCTTTTACTTGTCCTGTCCACTGTGTTCAGTGTGATAGATATCTCATAGTGTCAGACTACAGTAAACACTGTATAAAGGTTTTTAATTGTAATGGAGACTTTCAGTACAAGTTTGGAAAGAAGGGTGGAGGGGACGGGGAGTTTAATTTTCCCCATTGTTTGTCAGTGAACAAGTCAGGAAACCTGATAGTCTGTGATTCAGGCAATAATAGAATACAAGTATTTCAACTCAGTGGAAAGTTTGTTGGCAAGTTTGGAACAGAGGGCAGTAATTTAGGAGAATTCAGTTCGCCAGAGTCTGTAGCAGTTCTCAGTAATGGCCGAATTGTTGTGTCTGACAAGAATAACCATCGCATCCAGATACTGGAGTGAGCACTGTACTTTATGAAAAAAAAAGAGAAACTCTAGGACATTAATTCAAAATTCAAAATTCAAAATTTATTTTAGTTTTCAGTTTGTTTAATATGTGGAATTATTTTCTGTGGTAAAACGTTAGAGATGCAGTGTTCACCCAATTGCTTGTGGTGTGGCTCTGTATCGGTTGAACTGTTCTATAATTGTTTTGGGGTTAGGTGGGACGGGTGGGTGGCTGACAAAAACAAATTTGTGTGTCTTGCAGTTGGATGGGAATAATACGTACATCTCTTAAGTTGTATTGTATGAATTATTTTGAAGGACAAGAAAAAACGTTTCCTTTTTTTTGTTTACTTTACCAGTGGTTATATTATATAATAGAGTGACTAGCAAAATAAGAAAGTTATAAAACCACTTTATGGATTAATTGTTGTAATAAGAACCTCCACTATAGGGGAAAAGGCTGTTTAGGGGATTTGCCTTTTCTTAATTTAAAGAAGAAACATTTTGTTTCTCAAATTATTACTATACTCTTTGATATTTAATTGTCTTTATGATGTTTTTATAGCAAGTTTGTTTTAGGGATTAGCAGGTTATTGACAGTCAGGTATGTACTGGAAAATATGTAGTACAAAGAACATTGCTTCAATGAACTTACCAAGTGACTAATTGCCTTGACGTTTGTATTTTCCTTATATTCAATAGCAGACGGTATTTGTTAGCTGCAGTGCTACAGTTAAACCCCACTTAACGAATGACCGCTTAATACGGACACCTTGAGCCTTATGGAATTTGATTTTAGTTCCTAGCTCCAACATTTTCTGTTAGCTTGACCAGCTTAAGACAGACACCTGGATTATAGCAACACTTAGTGTGCTTTTGACGGTGTTTGAGAAAACGGGGTTCGACTGTATCTGTAGGTTAAAATATATGTTTTTAAAGTGTTTATTTTTAGCTTTAGTTTATTGGAACTTTAAAGTTAACTGCTTTAATGATGAAACGTTTTGTAGAAAGAGCTGTTTGCAATGATTAACAGCAGTAAATAGCTTGATATGAAGTAATTGTAAAATCATCATTTTCTTTGAAAATGTAAATAAACAAAGTGTGAGTTCAAGAAAGTTGCTCTTTGCTTTGAGTTTACTTTTTAGTTTCTTATGTGAAAAAAGAAATTGCTAGAGATCGTAAAGAGAGGTTCATAAATTCTCCAGTACAATGGGCCGAATAAGCTTGTTTAATAAGGTTTTATCGTATTTAACTCTGTTCTTTTGTGACTACGTTATAAATTGAAAAAACTTGAGTTTCCTTTGGAGCTATGAAAACTCATTCTTAAAAGACGGGATACTGACAAGCATGATGGGTGAAATTACTGGGGAAGCAAGGAAGGCACTAGAGGGCAGTTGGGTTATTGGAGGTGGAATTGAATTACCATGTGTGTATGACATTTACGGGAGCAAGAAACACAAAGCCCAAGTGAGGAAAGGAATATGGAAAGCTTAGAGTTCTTTGTAGGGAGGCCACAAAAAATCTGTGTGCATGGAAAACTGCTGGATTGTAGCAAGCTGTTTGCTCTGTTACTGTACTCCAAAACATTGTTGTTGAACAGTTGTGTTGTAAATGGACAGTGGATTGCATGAAGATTTGTTTCTTTCTTTGGTATCGTTATAATTATTATTCTTAACTCCACAACCACTTGTTTATGCCTACAACTTTCGCATTAAAATTTTGATCTTTTGTAAAGAAACGCTAAAGGAATGCACTTATACATTAGATGGGCTTATATCTGGGGGAGCTTATATCCAGAGCAATATCTTTGTTAGCAAATAGTTGGGCTTATATCCGGGGGGGCTGTAAAATGGTTTTTTACAGTATCTCTCTTGTAGTGCAAGTATATGATATTCCCTTGTAAGTGAACATGAATGTACCTCTGTTGTCTTATCATCGCTGCTTGTTCATGTAGGTTTCATTACATGTAACAGTGCCAAGTACATGCTATTGTCACAGGCACAGCAATTTGTCCTCTGAAACAATTAACAGCTTTAGAACCATCAGAGGCTCTACAGATTACATTCAGAATTAGAGTGCATTGGTTATCAAATCTAGTATTTAGGCAGGTCAGGGTGCTTTTAAATGTGTAGTATTCTGATTCAAACTTGTCCAACAGGTATGGAGATTGTTGGAAAAGAAGCCATAGTTCTGGGAAGAAGCAAAATAGTGGTAAGTTAATCCTTGTACATGATCATTGATGCACCTGACAGGGTTTAATAAAAATAATTATTATGGAAAATCAACAAAGTAAATTGAAATTTCAAGATTTCAAATCCCAAGCCTTAAGATTCATGGGAAGTCATGGAAAATTTGATCCTTGCCCAAGCACAATTAAGCTAGTCTCGATTTGCAGTAGAAAATGTAAGCTTTCAACTTTAATGTCTTGACCCGGCTGCATATGTGTTACTTCATGACTACATGTTCAATGGAACAGAACATGGCATTTCATGGTTTTCAAGGTCGTAGAGTTTGCTACTTTGTTTCAAAGCAATTTGACCAGAGTTTTAGGCTATGTTCACACCAGCATGGTGCCTGAGTATGATTCTGGCTAGGCACTTGTGTGAACAGACCATTAATTTTTTCTCAAGTACTCACACCAGAATTCAGGCACAGAGCCCTTGTCAGGGCACAAGGCCTCCACCTTGAACTTGGGTGCTAAACAGTATTTAGGTACACTGTATGTGGAGTACCCAGTGTCTGAACATAACATTATTTTTTGTCGGTACCCAGGCACCAGTGCTCAGCCAGCTTTTAGCCAGAATTTGAAAAGTGGCCGTCCAAAATGTGCTGTAGGGCTGTTCAAATAAGCAATTTATAAAGTAACATATGAAAAATAAAACTTTAGCAATTGTCCATCCACAGGATGCATGGACACTCATCTGGCTAAAAGCCTGGTGCTCAGGCACCCAGTGTGAACACAGTCTTAGTTTAAAAAGGCTTACTCTGAATGGAAGAATTGTTAAATTCACCATTCTACAGTGATTCATGTATAATAATAATAAAGCCATGTTTAAGAAATGCACAATCTTGCAGGTTTTACCCATGGCAGATCTTCTCAAATGGCATCATGCTACAGTGACAACATGTCACTCAAAAACAAAAGACTCTCCAGATGTGGTATGTAGGCTGTGTGGAAAAATAATAATATTGCTGTAGAGCAAAACTAGACCAGCATGGGGTTACACAAGAAAAACAGTTGAAATATCAAAATTGTGGTTTGAGTGTGCTCCCTTACCTGCTTTACTGAAAACTAGGAAAGAACATTGCCTTTACAATCAAATTCTATACAAATTGTAGAGAAGGTCATACGTGTACTTTTCCACCACAAGTCCTTAGTGGGATGCAACTTAGCCATTCATTTCCCAGAAATTGTGTTTCTTTAACCAAAGGTAATGATATTGAATGAAATTATATGAAAACCAGACTCTACTGGATGATATATATATATAAAAAAAAACAGAGAGCAGCTAAGTTGAGAAAATAAATATCATTGTTTACCTGGGATCAGTAAGTGCAGCCTGTTTCTTGTTTTATTTGGCCATTTATAAAATAATAACAACACATCAATGTATATTATAGGCAAGGAAGCCCTGGGAAGCCAATAAGGTTTAAGTAAAGGACTACTTTAAATACTTAAGTCATAGCAAGAGAATAAAAATGCTGTAATTGGCACACAGAATGATCATAATTCAGGATAAAAAGTAGTAATGTTATAATTAAGCAAAACTAAGCGCGTGAATGTGTAAAAGCAAAGGGAAAAAAAGTGGAAAAAGCACAATAAAATATACTTACAGTGTATACCAAGAAAGATGACTTACATGTAAGTTTAGCGGTGAACACAACTTACAATACTAGGGACATTTTGAGTTTCAGTGCTGAGAGAATTAAATAATTTGGGGCCTTGAAAATGGAAAAAGAATTCAGAGGTTTGATTTTTCTGGTTTGTAGGTGAGATGGGGTGATATTGTTGTCGTTGGAATTGGAAGAGCTGACTTTGTGAAGGTATGATAGTCTACAGAACAGGCGGATTAGCGCGGCAGAAAGCAAAATGCAGTACACAAACGTGCGAGTCGAAAAAATCCTGAGCCGTAGGAGTCTGTGTAGGCCTGTCACCCAATTTCACACATTTTACCATTTGCCAGGCTACCAGATGGAAGAGCATAAACAAAGTGTGACTACAAGCAGATTTTTTCATCTCATGCTTCGTGCTTGTGGGCACGCTCTGCGCTCGTGTATCGCATTTGGCTCTCTGCCCCGCTGATCTGCCTGTTCTGCAGGCTATGGTATGATAGTGTACAAACTGTGCTCTTAGCGCTTTCAACTCTTGCATAATTATGTTAAGTGTTTTCTAAATACAGTGTACAGTACAGATCAAATGTTGACAGGCATTCCCTAATCCTATATCCTTGATCCTGGATCTTTGATGCGTTAGACAGTAGAGGCTCGATTTTCAAGTTTCCAGTTTCAAGACACTAGAAGAATGTTTCAAGAAACAATTTATTTCTCAAGTACATAGCAATAACAGCAAACAATAGCAAGGAACAAAAGTTATTAAGTAGATTAGTTCCTTGTTTCTTTGACTCCAAACTCAAATGACTCGCCTTAAAACCCAAATGACTAGATTGTGATGATTTCTAATTTTTAGGGGGACTGGATTAAGGAGGGTGCAGCGGTCGTCGACTGTGGAATTAATGTGATTCCAGGTAAGATTAATAATGATCCAATACAATAGCTGTTTGCTTATTCTGTTTTGCTGCTCTAATTGTGGTCAAGATTGACTGTTCAATCATGCAACATGATTTGTTCAATGAGTGGTCAACATTTTCTCATCTAGACCACTCACATTTCACCATTTAGAAAACTAATTCCCCTGGCTGGCCTTAGTTGCGGACATGTCAGGAAAAGAACAAGAGTCAGGCCACTTTTAATTTTTCAAAATCAATCACTTGCTGTACAGTTGTTACTAGGTGAGATGCAAATATTTTTACATGTATAACAAGTCTGTTTCTCTTCTTGCCTTCTTCAGATGAGACTAAAAAGAGTGGGGGTCGTCTCCTCATCGTCTTCATTGTTTCCAGTTGAGTTCTACAAAACCTTGCATTACTCGCTCCTCGCTCGCTTGTGGAAGTCGTTCAAGTGAAAAAGTCATCAGAAATAATCTTGGAGGGCGCTACCAAGCCAACTGAGCGTGACCCGAAAGATTTTCCGATTGTGGTTTTCGGGGGTTTTTGTGCCAAAAGATGTTGAAGACTGTCAACACCGAACAAATTGGAACACTGGAAATACTGCAGCAAACTCAAGCAAGTCAGTCTGTCGCTAAAGGCAAAGGCATCCAAGAAGGAAATGTCGGAGTTGAAGCACAGTTTGTTCTGACCACTAGAAACGCAGAGGGAGAGCAGTGTTACAATAAACATGACCGTGTAACCGTAGAGTTCAGGGACGAACAAGGACGAGAATGCGCGACGGAAGTGCGAATAAATGACAATAAGGATGGAAGGTACAAAATCTCCTATTCACCGAAAGATCAAGGCAAATGCAAAGTGACAGTTAAGGTAAAAGGCAAACACGTTCTTGATAGTCCTTTTTCTACTGAGGTGAAATTATTTCAGTTAAGACCTGTTTTTTTTACAACTTTATTATTCTTATGACTCGCATGTTTACAATTTTTACAGAAATAGATATACAGATTAAGTTTAAAATGCTTGATAATAACAACAGCGCGAACCCGCAGATAGCCTGGGCTAATCTAGGCGGGCCACACCTATATTTATATTAAAATACAGTGGAACCCCGCTCTACGGACACCTGCTTAATACGGACACCCCGATATTACGGACAGTTTCGTTTTCCCCGACAAAAAGCTCATATGTTTTTTCTAAAATTAACCCGCGTATTACGGACACCCGTTAATACGGGCAACGGACACTTTTCTGTGTCCCGAGCGACAAACTCCTATACATCGTCAACCCCGCTTTACGGACACTGTTTGTATCTGCGCATTGTCTATTGTCATTGTCATGATTATGTGCTAATTAGAGATTTTGTACCCTGGTCAAATTATGACAGATTTCGGCGGGTTAACACAATTTTATTACCTAATGAAACAGTGTCAAAATAGCATGACGCATTTGACCAGTTCTTTTTTCCGGTGCATTACCCAGTCTGCAGTCCTTATATAAAGCTTTCTGCCTGATACGCTTACACAAAAGTTTCACTTTCTTGGTGTTTTGCTACAGTCCTCGCTTGTAGCCTTCTTCCTCTTTGACGTCTTATGCTTGCCACTATCAGCATCGGCCTCCGTTCGTATTGCTGGGTTGTTGCCAACGTCTATTAATTGTTCAAGTAAATCCACGTGCTTCCTAGGACCATCAAAAATATAAACACACGGTATTTCCATACCAAGACCTCCACCCCGATTAACTGCGTTTCCACATACTTCAACTGATCCTCGATTAGTAGGCTTTGAAATAAAATGGGTGACTATACCAGTGCGGTTTTTGGTGTTCGCGAGGTGATATGGAATGTGGCCGATAACTCGACTTTCCTTTAGCACGGCGACTGCGTTTTTTCAACTGATTTCAAGAACAGTCTGTACAACATAAAATTTATTTTAGTCCGAGAGTGATACAGTTAATGATTTGTAATTTACAGTACAATTAAAACGGTTTGTTGCCGTACAAGTGTCGGCCTTAGTGTTTGTATCGATAAAACACGTGTCCGTGACTTTTTTCCGAGGACCCCGGTTAATACGGACACCCCGTTAATAAGGACATTTTGGCATGTCCCCTTGGTGTCCGTATTAACGGGGTTCCACTGTAATCAGGAACTAAATTAGTTTCTTCCGCAGCCGTTATTAGGGTCGTCACGCGTGAAGCGTTGCGTGACGACTCTAATAACGACTGCGGAGGAGACTAGAACTAAATTTAAGAACTTGAGTCACGGTGTCGACTTAACATAGTCATCCCTATCTGAAAGAGTCTCAAATAAAAATCTTCGAATTGTTTTCTTAAAGATTGGCTTAGATAAATCTCTCCAGTCTGGAGAAATTTGATTCCATAATATCGCTCCAGTTCTCGAAAAAGAGCGTTTGAAAATTTCCGACTTAACTTCTTTCCGAAGATAATTCCCTTTAGCGGCATGCCTTGTGTTGTACCCATGAATTTCATTTGACCTAGTAAAAGGAGCTCTGATAGGCGAAGGGGCTAGTTTTTTCCAAATATCATGCATGAGATTCACAACCGCGTCAAAGTAGATCATATTTACAGGTAAAATCTTTGATTGAATGAAAAGAGGAATAGCATGAGGATCACTGGGCGCAAAATAAATCAGTCGAAGAGCTCGTTTTTGGAGAACAAGTAGTTTGCCAATGTACGACTTGGCTGCGCGACCCCATACACAAATCCCGTAGGATGAATATGGCAGAATAAGCGAGCGATAAATCACTAAAAGAGTTTCAGTTGGAAGAAAGTGTCTTAGTCTGGCTAGAATTCCAATAGTCTTACTTATTTTCAATGAGATAAAATCGATATGGTGATTCCACTTCAGGTTACAATCAATAAGAATTCCCAGAAATTTCACAAAATCTTTACGATCTAGAGAACAGAACTTATTGGCACTGTTATCATACATTTTGATACTAATTTCCTTATTAATCTTCAAGAGTGATGGGAAATTCTTAAGATCTTTTGGTCGGCAAGGTAACAAAATGGGCGAATTTAAGTATCCAGCGGGAATAACTTTTCACAAAAATGGAAATATTTTCGTAGTAGACCAGCGTAACCATAGGATCCAGATTTTCAGTGGGGAGGGTGAATACGTGGGTATGTTTGGTGGGAAAGGAAGCCTTGATAGTCAGCTTTCGGATCCTTGAGGTTTATCTGTAGACAGAGATGGAAATATCATTGTTGCTGATACAGGCAACAAACTGATTAAGATCTTTTCTCATGATGGCAAGTTTCTAACGAAGATAGGTGGGCAGGGTTCTTTTAGTTTTCCTATCCACTGTGTTCAGTGTGATAGATATCTCATAGTGTCAGACCGAGACGAACATTGTCTTGAAGTTTACGACAGGAATGGAAACTTTCAGTACAAGTTTGGAAAGCAGGGTGGAGGGGACGGGGAGTTAACGTATCCCCGTTGTTTGTCATTGAACAAGTCAGGACACCTGATGGTCTGTGATTCAGGTAATCATAGAATACAAGTATTTCAACTAAATGGAAAGTTTGTTGGCAAGTTTGGAAGAAAGGGCAATAATTTAGGAGAATTCAATTGGCTAAGGTCTGTGGCAGTTCTCAGTAATGGCCGAATGGCTGTGTCTGACAAGAATAACCATCGCATCCAGATACTGGAGTGAACATTGTCCTTTACAAACAAAAAGAAAACCAGTAATTATGGGATTATTTTACAGGGATTCAAAATTCATTTTAATATTAAGTTTTTTTTAATTTGTGGAAAATCTTTTCCGTGATAAAAGGCTAGAGATGCAGCATTCACGTAATTGCTGGTGGTTTGGTTCTGTATCGGTTGAACTGTTCTATTATTGTTTTCGGGGTAGGGGGAACGGGTGGGTGGGTGACAAAAACAAATGTGTCTCTTGCAGATGGATGGGATGAATAACTATGTCTATTAAGTTGTATTGTCCGAATTATTTTTAGGAAAAGAAACCGTTTGTTTGTTTGCTCTACAACTGCGTACATTAATTAATAGAGTGACTAGCAATTCAAAATAAGAAAGTAATAAAACCACTTTGGATTAATTGCTTAATTCTTTATTTAAAGAAACATATCGTTTCTAAAATGATTCCTATATTCTGACATTTAATTATCTTTATGATGTTTTTATAGCAAGTTTGTTTTAGGGATTAGCAGGTTATTGACGGTCAGGTATGTGCTGGTAAATATGTAGTATAATGAAAATTGCTTCAATGAACTTACTGAGTTACTAATTGCCTTAAAGTTTGTATTTTCCTTATTTATACTCAATAGCAGTATTTATTAGCTACAGTGTTACAGTTAAACCCCTCTGTACGAATGATTGCTTAGTTCGGACACCTCGAGATTACTGAAAGTGATTTTAGTTCCTAGCTCCAACATTTTCTGTTAACTTGACCAGCTTAAGAGAGACACCTGGATTATATCAAAACTTAGTGTGCTCCTGACGGTGTCTGCGAAAACGGGATTCGACTTTATCTGTAGGTTAATATATATTTTTAAAGTTTACATCTCTAGCTTTGGTTTATTGGAACTTTAGAGTTAGCTGCTTTAATGGTAAAACGTTTTGTAGAAAGAGCTGTTAGCGATGATGAACAATGGTGAATAGCTTTGGACATAAAATAATTGTAAAATATTCATTTACTTTCACGATGTGAGAAACTGAAATAAACTGTAAGTTAAGTGAAACTGTAATATGCCTTCAGTTATCACTGTTTCTCGAGAAGCGAATGGTTTTGTTTACTTTTAAGAATTTGCGAGCCAAAGGTGAAATCCATAAACTAATAACAACAGAACGAAAGCAATGTTTCCTTTGTACTGAGCAAACAATAATCTTTGTTGTATTTGTTCCTTTACAACTTCGCTCATAAATCTTACAAACATGGTTTTTATTTTCGGCTCATGAACTCGAGTAATGACCGGAAGGAGTGCACCAAAGCGAGAACACGCTCGCGGGTTGCTACAAGCGAGGAAAAGGAAAGAGCGCCTGCAAGAGAGGGACAGGGAAATTCATTTCCTTCCCCGAACATCGCTCAAACTCGCGCCATATTATTCCTCAAGCGCTTGCTATGCAGATAATGGAAACGGAGAAACTAACAAACTGTTCATTAACGAATGGAGATCTTGTCGATGAGCATAACATGAGCCTTGGTTTGATTTCTCTCGTTCTTCTGTTTACTTGCCTTTCCGGGATGGAAACGTGTATCGTTGTAAGAATTGTAGACGAGTATAGCTTACTACTAAAGTAACCTATAAATAACAAGCCACAAGGCAAGACACAAAAAGTATATTTGACGGCTAGCGGCTAAAAATAGTGAGGTTTTGTCCCTTAGTGAGACCAGAAGTATGGATTTACGCCCCTTAGCAAGCCGACGAGCATCCATCCCCGACTATTTGACATGAGAGCCCCCTCCGATTCACCACGCGGAAAGCGAGCCAAACTCCAGATTAAGTAGTCAGGGTATAAGGAGTGGGCAGTGACTGTGTGGACAATTGATGGGGAAGCTCCCCCCCCCCCGACATTTTACTGTTGTAGTGCCTCTCGTCACACAGGAGTGTATCACCATGCACCAAACTGTTGGGACAAACTAAGAAAATGTTGGGAGGAAAGTAACCTGTGTTGGACTAGCATCCAATCCGGGGGAAGCCGCAATACTCTGGACTGCTTTATACCACGCAAGTCAGGATAAGTTCCAGCAGTGTTGGTCAGTTTGGCTAAAGTGTGACATCACTCCATTATTAACTGAAAATAGCTCACTATTTCAGTGTGGTCAGCTGTTACAAATCACAACAGCTCTTAATTCAAACTTGCTACTGATTTTCACCGTCCAAAGAAAAAGATCGATATCAAATTTCTTCTTAATGAGTCACGATATTTCTTTAAATAATTTTGAGAGAATTTGGGTTTTAGTCAAACGCTTTTAACTGTGATGATTGAGTCTTGTATTCCCATAACGTGTCTTCTTACATTTGCCATAAGATGGTAAGGAGAAATGAGGCTTTCATCACAGGCAGAGATAAAACGGAAAGATTTTAGAGGATGGATAACATGCCGTTGCCATATGAAAATTACAGTCCATAATGACATCAGTTGTTTTGATCATAACAGACTGCCAAGAAGCATTTTTCCTCTCGTGAGAGATCGACGCGCGGCGTGCGAACCAGCTCACGAGGAACGCGTGACTCGCAGATAATCGCGAGTCTTCGCGAGTCCGTAGAGATTGTAAGTTCAAACCATTGCTTGAAGTTCTGTCTGACCAACAGACCCTAACAAAATGAGCTGTCCATCTTTTGCGCGTGATCAAAACAAATGAAGCCTATTCGGACAGAAAGGAATTGAAATACAGACTCCAAAGAATTTCTCTTTTGTTCTGATCAATGTTTTAGTGACATCTGATCAACGAGCTTAAACGATGTACCTCGGGGTCACATTCTTAGGAATCAGTATCCAAGACAAAATGACAAAGGCTCTTTAAAGCAACGTTCCATGATTGGCTTGAACAAGCGAAAAGATTAGCATAATAAACAGCCACGATTCCAAGAAGAGCTAAAAAAAGAAAGTCACAAGACTTCATTGTTTCGGGTTGAGTTCCGCGAAAACCTTGCTTTACTCGCTTGTTGCTGAACACGACATGGATATCAAAACGTTGCTCCATAATCTCCGTGGAGAAGTGTCTTGCTCGGTGTGTTCCGACATATTTACCGATCCAAAACATCTGCCATGTTTACACAGTTTCTGTCTGCACTGCTTGAAACAATGGCATAGGACGAGTCATGGCCGCGACACCATCAGATGCCCGAATTGTCAAGCCGTTAGCAGAGTACCTGAAAGTGGCGATCTGAAAGATCTTCCAACCAGTTTTTATCTGAATGGCTCGATTGATGTGCTGGCAATCAAAGAGTGTAGAAGTACTCAAGTAAGATGTGGGAACTGCGAGAAGAAAAGCTCTGCCACTTCTTATTGTTTCCAGTGTTGCATATTTCACTGTCAAGAGTGCGTCACTGCACACAACATCATGCGAAGCAATAAAGATCATCGTGTTCTGGCGCTGAAAGACTTTGAAGACAAGGACTATGAGGATGTGCTAAAGCGACCTGTGTTCTGTACAAAGCAACGGCACGAGAAAGAAGAGCTAAAGTACTTTTGTAAGAACTGTGAAATGGCCGTTTGCCAATCTTGTGTTTTGATGGATCATCCTGGTCATACTTTGGAGCACATAGAAGACGAAGCTGAAAGACAAAAGATTGAAATGAAATCAATGATTGAAACACAGAAGCGTAATTTGCAAGCAAAGCTGACTGCTGTTAGTAAACTTGATGAAGACTACGCGAAGATCATACAACGAGGCGAAGAGGTAAAGAGGGACGTTCAGAGGACTGTTGACGATTTAATTGCCAATATTGAAGCGAAGAAACAGACTATTTTTGCAGCGGTGGAAGACCAAACAAAGAAATCACTCGAAAGTCTAACAACCCAGAAGACCGAGATCGAGAATCAAATAGAGGTGATCAAATCAACGTTGGATAAAGCTGATAAAGTTTTGACACGAAGTGCAAACGCTGAAGTCGTTCAAGTAAAAAAGTCATTACAAACAATCTTGGAGGGAGTTGATCAAACTACTAAGCCAACTGAGCGTGACCTGAAAGATCTTCCGATTTTAGTTTTCGTGCCAAATCTAAAGATGTTGAAGACTGTCAACACCGAAGAAATTGGAACACTGAAAATACTGCAGCAAACTGAGGCTAGTCAATCTGTCGCTGAGGGCAAAGGACTCGAAGAAGGAACTGTTGAAGTTGAAGCACAGTTTGTTCTGACCACTAGAAACGCAGAGGGAGAGCAGTGTTACAATAAACATGATCGTGTAACGGTAGAGATCAGCGACGAAGAAGGACGAGAATGTGCGACGGAAGTGCGAATAAATGACAATAAGGATGGAAGCTACAAAATCAGCTATTCACCCAAAGATCAAGGCAAATACAAAGTGACAGTAAAGGTAAACGGAGGACATGTTCTTGATAGTCCTTTTTCCATTGATGTGAAATTATTTCAGTTAAAACCTGCTTTTTCTTTTGGAAAAGAAGGTTCGTCTGTCGGAATGTTTAAGTATCCCTTTGGGTTGGCAGTGAATGCCAGGGACGAGATAGCTGTAACTGATTGTGGGAACCACAGAGTTCAAATCTTCAAGAGTGATGGAAAATACTTAAGATCGTTTGGTCGGCAAGGTAACAAAGCGGGCGAATTTAAGTTTCCTATGGGAATAACGTTTCATACAAATGGAAATATTTTCGTAGCAGACTGGTATAACCATAGGATCCAGATTTTCAGTGGGGAGGGTGAGTACGTGGGTATGTTTGGTGGGAAGGGAAGCCTTGATAGTCAGCTCTCTAATCCTTGGGGTTTATCTGTAGACGGTGATGGTAATATCATTGTTGCTGATACAGGTAACAACATGATTAAGATCTTTTCTCCTGATGGCAAGTTTCTAATGAAGATAGGTGGGCGGGGCTCTTTTACTTTTCCTATCCACTGTGTTCAGTGTGATAGATATCTCATAGTGTCAGACGGAGATGAACACTGTATAAAGGTTTTTAATTGTAATGGAGACTTTCAGTACAAGTTTGGAAAGGAGGGTGGAGGGGACGGGGAGTTAACTTATCCCTGTTGTTTGTCAGTGAACAAGTCAGGACACCTGATGGTCTGTGATTCAGGTAATGATAGAATACAAGTATTTGAACTCAGTGGAAAGTTTGTTGGCAAGTTTGGAAGAAGGGGCAGTAATTTAGGAGAATTCAGTTCGCCAGAGTCTGTAGCAGTTCTCAGTAATGGCCGAATTGTTGTGTCTGACAAGAATAACCATCGCATCCAGATACTGGAGTGAGCACTGTACTTTATGAAAAAAAAGAGAAACTCTAGGACATTAATTCAAAATTCAAAATTCAAAATTTATTTTAGTTTGCAGTTTTTTTAATATGTGGAATTATTTTCTGTGGTAAAACGTTAGAGATGCAGTGTTCACCCAATTGCTTGTGGTGTGGCTCTGTATCGGTTGAACTGTTCTATAATTGTTTTGGGGTTAGGTGGGACGGGTGGGTGGGTGACAAAAACAAATTTGTGTGTCTTGCAGTTGGATGGGAATAATACGTACATCTCTTAAGTTGTATTGTATGAATTAGTTTGAAGGACAAGAAAAAACGTTTTTTTTTTTTTGTTTACTTTACCAGTGGTTATATTATATAATAGAGTGACTAGCAAAATAAGAAAGTTATAAAACCACTTTATGGATTAATTGTTGTAATAAGAACCTCCACTATAGGGGAAAAGGCTGTTTAGGGGATTTGCCTTTTCTTAATTTAAAGAAGAAACATTTTGTTTCTCAAATTATTACTATACTCTTTGACATTTAATTGTCTTTATGATGTTTTTATAGCAAGTTTGTTTTAGGGATTAGCAGGTTATTGACAGTCAGGTATGTACTGGAAAATATGTAGTACAAAGAACATTGCTTCAATGAACTTACCAAGTGACTAATTGCCTTGACGTTTGTATTTTCCTTATATTCAATAGCAGACGGTATTTGTTAGCTGCAGTGCTACAGTTAAACCCCACTTAACGAATGACCGCTTAATACGGACACCTTGAGCCTTATGGAATTTGATTTTAGTTCCTAGCTCCAAGATTTTCTGTTAGCTTGACCAGCTTAAGACAGACACCTGGATTATAGCAACACTTAGTGTGCTTTTGACGGTGTTTGAGAAAACGGGGTTCGACTGTATCTGTAGGTTAAAATATATGTTTTTAAAGTGTGTATTTTTAGCTTTAGTTTATTGGAACTTTAAAGTTAACTGCTTTAATGATGAAACGTTTTGTAGAAAGAGCTGTTTGCGATGATTAAGAGCAGTAAATAGCTTGATATGAAATAATTGTAAAATCATCTTTTTCTTTGAAAATGTAAATAAACAAAGTGTGAGTTCAAGAAAGTTGCTCTTTGCTTTGAGTTTACTTTTTAGTTTCTTATGTGAAAAAAGAAATTGCTAGAGATCGTAAAGAGAGGTTCATAAATTCTCCAGTACAATGGGCCGAATAAGCCTGTTTAATAAGGTTTTATCGTATTTAACTCTGTTCTTTTGTGACTGCGTTATAAATTGAAAAACCTTGATTTTGTTTTGGAGCTATGAAAACGAAATACATGATAAGTTACGTGGTCATTTGATACATGACTACGTTTCAGCTTCCTGTTAACACGAACCGTGGTCGAACAATAACTTTACCTCTTTGACTGTGTTGAGATACAGAAGAAACACTTCAAAGCAGTTACGTTAACCTTCCCCTCCCTACAAATCTCTTGCACGCTACTCTTGGCGGGTCGGCAAGGCGAGCGAGCACTAGTTTCATATTCTGCAGGGTTTCTTTTTTTCTGGTAGCGCTAAATTCATTGCGTGGAGAACTGGACTCGCGAAAGGAAATCAATGGCAATAGGTTAGATAAACTGGCGCCGTTCTTAAAGCGTTTTATGTTTCTTTCTCTGTACCTCGGTATTGTGCTCCGCCAAGGTTTGTTTTTGGAAGCAATGCTACAATGGTTTTCGTTGTCACGATACTGTCCCACAGGAAGTTAACGCCGAAGAGCCATTTAGGGAAAGGCTAGATACAACAAGCAAGCACCGAGGAAGCGTATGATACTTGTCCAAACGAAAGAGCAATCTGACGGATTTTTCAGTAGAAGCCAAATTAAAACCAAATAATGAAAGAAGAACCCCTGGGAGTCACGCTTCAGTTTAAGTTTGTAGTTTCTAGAGCAAAGAAAGATATTTTTAAGTTTTCTTTCTTGCCACGAACAATCAATGAATAGAACTCTCTTCCTGAGGATATTGTCCCGGAATGCATTGTCCGTAGATAGTTTTAAATCAAAGTGAGTTTTTAATATTCGAATGTATTAGTTTTATTTGGATTTTTTTAATTTTTTAGATATTTTATTATATTATTTTTATTTAGATTTTTTTATTTTTATTTATTTTTATTTTTTTAATATCCCAGTGTATTATTTTTATTTAGATTTTTAAAGCTGGTGTGATATCTCAAGCATTTTACCAAATTAACTAAGTAGAGATGTAGATGTAAAGTGCGTTCCTCAGCTTTCGGCTTCTCTGTCTTCTCTTCAGTGTTTCAATCAGAATGCATACAAGTAAACATTTCCCTTGTTTTCCCGCCAAAGAATAGAATCGCTTGAACAGTGACGTATGACGACGCTAGTGTCCCTGCTCTAGTATGGTATTGTTGGGACGCCCCTAAGTTGTGTGTATGATATACAGCGCGCTCGTTTGTAAAGCCTTGGAATGAAGGATTATTAAAGCTGACCGGATCGTTTGACTGCTTGGGAGTTTTTCGCGAAATAAGTTTACTTTCTCGCTAAATATCCTGGGAAAGTATTTGTCTTCTCCTCATAGCCACAAGACTGAAAAAAAAAAAGGGTTGAACGTATCTAGATAATTGCTAGAAGGAGGAAATGAGAAACACTCCATTGAAATCATTTAATTTGTTTCTTTCTCAATCTTTAACTGAAAAGTTCTTTACTGTTGATTAGTTGACCGATACACAAGATCCTTGTCAGACCAAAAAACACCTTTCATTCCACCAATAGAATAACTACACGCCACATGTATATAACCATGAGGCACTGATGGTTACCGAGCCCCGAGTTACGGGGGAGGGGTAGAGGGGAGGCCCATACGAAAAGGTCGGGGATACTCGTCGGAAAATTTAAATTAAAGTCCAAGAGGAGATCAATCTGGATTAAACTCTAACTTTATTGTCAGTCCCTACAAGATACCACTTAAAACGAAAATGACAGCATTGACGTCTTGAGGGTCTTCAAGTACACACTTAGAAAGCTAAAAATAGCTCACTATTTCAGTGAGGTCAGCTGTTACAAACCACAACAGCTCTTAATTCAAACTTGCCACTGATTTTCACCGTCCAAAGAAAACGATTGATATCAAATTTCTCCTGACTGAGCCGCAGTATTTCTTTAAATAATTTTGAGAGAATTTGGGTTTTGGTCAAACCTTTTGAACTGTGATGATTGGGTCTAGTATTTCCATAACGTGTCTTCTTACATTTACCATAAAATGGTAAGGA
Source organism: Orbicella faveolata (assembly GCF_042242905.1). NCBI lineage: Eukaryota > Metazoa > Cnidaria > Anthozoa > Scleractinia > Merulinidae > Orbicella > Orbicella faveolata. The sequence goes on along the minus strand of NW_028301542.1, from coordinate 2,278,737 downwards.
GAAATTAGGCTTTTATCACAGGCGCAGATGAAACGGAAAGATTTTAGAAGATGGATAAGATGCCTTTGCCATATAAAAATTACAGTCCATAGTGACATAAGTACTTTTGATCATAACAGACTGCCAAGAAGCATTTTTCCTGTCGTGAAACATCGACACCCCATGCCCAACCCTCCTCTTTTACCCGGGCTTGGGATCGGCTGGATGTACCCAGACTAGACTGGATATACCCAGGCAAAGTCAAAAAACAAAAAATTACCAAACTAGACAAGAGAAAACTTATAGAGAGACTCGCGGTTGAGGCAGAAGAGGCTGCTGGTAGACAAGATCTAAAGACCCTATATAGAATTAACAAAATGTTAAATAATGGTTTTAAAAACAACGATGTCCCTGTAAAAGACACAGATGGTAATGTTTTTTCGAAAGAAGCAGAAAAGCTGGCATGCTGGAGGGAACATTTTGAAAGCATTCTAAATAGGCCAGAACCTGAACAGGTAGCTGAGATTCCACCGGCAGTAGAGGACTTGGATATCTGCATAGATCCACCTACCATGGAAGAGGTGAAAGCTGCCATCAAAGTGATGAAGAGCGGGAAGGCAGGTGGAGCAGATGGAGTGACTGCAGAAATGCTCAAGGTTGAAGAAACTGAAACACCACGCCTTTTGACGTGCATATTCAGAGAGATATGGGAGAGCGAGACGATTCCTGAAGCGTGGAAGACCGGACTCTTTGTCAAATTACCCAAAAAGGGTGATTTGGGTGACTGCAACAACTGAAGAGGCATCACTCTGCTCCCCATTACCAGCAAGGTCTTCAGCAAGATCATCCATACAAGACTGGCTGAAACACTGGATGAGTACATCAGGCAGGAACAGGCAGGTTTCCGCCCTGGACGCTCGTGCTCTGACCACATTTTCACCCTAAGGCAAATTCTAGAGCAGAGGAAAGAATGGAATGCTCCCCTGTATGCCAACTTTATTTACTTTGAGGAGGCGTTTGACGGCATTTACCGAGATTCCCTATGGAAGATATTAAGGCACTACGGGATTCTATCAAAGCTGGTAAATGTCATCAAGATGCTTTGCAGTGACTTCAAGTCCCAGGTTAATTGCAACGCAGCGCTTACAGACGCCTTCAACGTGACCACGGGTGTGAAACAAGGGTGTATTTTCTCCCCCTTTCTATTATTCTTGGGGATCGACTGGGTTTTGAAACAAGTGACTAGTGGTCGAAGGAGAAGGATTAGATGGACATTGACCTTGATTATGCAGAAAAACCTTAAAAGACCTTGATTATGCAGATGATATTGCGCTGCTCGCCCATCGACACCAGGACATGGAGGCAAAGACCAATGCCTCGGCAACTAAAGCAGGGAAATTAGGCCTGAAGATCAACATTAAGAAGACAAGGCATTTGAGGATGAGTGGCAGGACCAATGAATCCATCATGGTGAATGGGGAAGTGGTAGAAGAGGTTGATCACTTTACCTACCTGGGATCTAAGGTGTCCACCAGCGGAGATGGAGAAGAAGAGATCCTAGTCCGGATTTCAAAGGCAAGCCAGGTCTTTGCCTCGCTTCGAGGCACTTGGAGATCCAAGAACATCAGCCAGAACACAAAGATCCGATTTTTCAAAAGCAATGTCTTAAGCATTCTACTGTATGGCGCAGAATCCTGGAAGATGACCAAAACCATCAGCCACAAGCTAGAAGTCTTCCAGAACAAGAGCCTTCGTACGGTTCTCCGTATATACTGGCCCCAGACAATCTCAAACTATGAGTTGCGCAGAAGAACAGGAACAGAACCAATCAAACAACAAGTCCGGCGAAAGAGATTGAAATGGATTGGTCATGTGCTGCGCATGCCACCAGCAGCATTACCACGAGTTGCCCTTAGGTGGACTCCTGATGGCCGTAGAAAGAGAGACAGACCGAAAGAAACATGGGGGAGGACAGTGGAGAAAGAGATGAAGGAGAACAGCTGGACATGGGGTCACCTGGAACGACGAGCACCCGACAGAAGACAATGGCGTACTTTGGCCGAGGCCTTATGTGTTTCAAAACACGAAGAGGATTAAGTAAGTAAGTAAGTAAGAAAGATCGACGCGTGGCGCGCGAACTAGCTCACGAGGGACGCGCGACTCGCAGATAATCGTGAGTCTTCGCGAGTCCGTAGAGATTGTAAGTTCAGTTCCTCCTGACCAACGCGCCCCAACAAAATGAGCTGTCCATCTTTTGCGCGTGAGAAAAACAAAGGACATCTATTCAGACAGGAAGGAATTGAAATACAAACTCCGAAGCACTAATGTTTTGTTCTGATCAATGTTTTAGTGACATCTGATCAACCAGCCACATGTGTCACATTCTTAGCAATCAGTATCAGGCAAAATGACAAAGGCTCTTAAAACAACGTTCCATGATTGGTTTGAACAAGGGAAAAGACTGTCATAATAAACAGCCACGATTCCAAGAAGACCTAAAAAAAGAAAGTCACAAGAAGTCATTGTTTCGAGTTGAGTTCCGCGAAAACCTTGCTTTACCCGCTTGTTTCTGGACACGACATGGATATCAAAACGTTGCTCCATAATCTCCGGGAAGAAGTGTCTTGCTCGGTGTGTTCCGACATATTTACCGATCCAAAACATCTACCATGCTTACACAGTTTCTGTCTGCACTGCTTGAAACAGTGGCATAGGACGAGTCATGGCTGCGACACCATTAGATGCCCAAATTGTCGAGCCGTTAGCAGAGTACCCGAAAGTGGCGATCTGAAAGATCTTCCAACCAGTTTTTATCTGAATGGCTTGATTGATGTGCTGGTAATCAAAGAGTGCAGGAGTAGCCAAGTAAGATGTGGGAACTGCAAGAAGAAAAGCTTCGAGACTTCATACTGTTTCCAGTGTTGCATATTTCACTGTCAAGAGTGCGTCACTGCACACAACATCATGCGAAGCAATAAAGATCACCGTGTTCTGGCGCTGAAAGACTTTGAAGACAAGGACTATGAGGATGTGCTCAAGCGACCTGTGTTCTGTGCAAAGCAACGGCACGAGAAAGAAGAGCTAAAGTACTTTTGTAAGAACTGTGAAATGGCGGTCTGCCAAACTTGTGTCACTCTAAGCCACAGTGGTCATGCTTTGGAGCACATAGAAGACGAAGCTGAAAGACAAAAGATTGAAATGAAATCAATGATTGAAACACAGAAGCGTAATTTACAAGCAAAGCTGACTGCTGTTAGTAAACTTGATGAAGACTACGCGAAGATCATACAACGAGGCGAAGAGGTAAAGAGGGACGTTCAGAGGACTGTTGACAATTTGATTGCCAATATTGAAGCGAAGAAACAGACTATTTTTGCAGCGGTGGAAGACCAAACAAAGAAATCGCTTGAAAGTCTAACAACCCAAAAGGCCGAGATCGAGAACCAAATAGAGGTGATCAAATCATCGTTGGATAAAGCTGATAAAGTTTTGACACGAAGTACAAACGCTGAAGTCGTTCAAGTGAAAAAATCATTAGAAACAATCTTGGAGGGAGTTGATCAAACTACTAAGCCAAATGCGCGTGACCCAAAAGGTCTTCCGATATTGGTTTTCGTGAAAAATCAAAGGATGTTGAAGATTGTCAACACCGAAGAAATTGGAACACTGGGAATACTGAACGAAACTAACGCAAGTCAGTCTGTAGCTGAGGGCAAGGGCATTCAAGAAGGAACTGTTGGATTTGAAGCACAGTTTGTTCTGACCACAAAAAAACGCAGAGGGAGGACAGTGTTACAGTAAACATGATCGTGTAACGGTAGAGATCAGGGACGAAGAAGGACGAGAATGTGCGATGGCAGTGCGAATAAATGACAATAAGGATGGAAACTACAAAATCAGCTATTCACCCAAAGATCAAGGCAAATACAAAGTGACAGTAAAGGTAAACGGCGAACACATTCTTGATAGTCCTTTTTCTATTGAGGTGAAATTATTTCAGTTAAGAGCTGCTTTTTCTTTTGGGAAACAAGGTTCGTCTGTTGGAATGTTTAACAATCCCTGGGGGGTGGCAGTGAATGCCAGGGACGAGATAGCTGTAACTGATTGTGAGAACCACAGAGTTCAACTCTTTAATAGCGAAGGAAAATGTTTAAGATCTTTTGGTCGGGAAGGTAAGAATCTGGGCGAATTTAAGTTTCCTAGGGGAATAGCTTTTCATAAAAATGGAAATATTTTCGTAGCAGACAACGGTAACCACAGGATCCAGATTTTCAGTGGGGAGGGTGAGTACGTGGATATGTTTGGTGGGAAGGGAAGCCTTGATAGTCAGCTTTCTAATCCTTGGGGTTTATCTGTAGACAGTGATGGAAATATCATTGTTGCTGATACAGGTAACAAACTGATTAAGATCTTTTCTCCTAATGGCAAGTTTTCAATGAAAATTGGTGGGCAGGGTTCTTTTTCTGATCCTATCCACTGTGTTCATTGTGATAGATATCTCATTGTGTCAGACAACGGAGCAAATTGCGTAAAGGTTTTCAACTGTAATGGCAACTTTCAGTACAAGTTTGGAAAGCAGGGTGGAGGGGATGGGAAGTTTAAGTATCCCCGTTGTTTGTCAGTAAACAAGTCAGGACACCTGTTGGTCTGTGATTCAGATAATAATAGAATACAAGTATTTCAACTAAATGGAAAGTTTGTTGGCAAGTTTGGAACAAAGGGCAGTAATTTAGGAGAATTAAATTTCCCATCGTCTGTAGGAGTTCTAAGTAATGGCCGGATTGCTGTGTCTGAATGGCATAACAATCGCATTCAGATACTTGAGTGAACACTGTCCTTTACAAACAAAAAGAAAACCGGTAATTACTGGATTATTGTATTTTAAATTCATTTTAGTTTTCAGTTTGTTTAATTTGTGGAATTCTTTTCTGTGACAAAACGTTAGAGATGCAGTATTCACGTAATTGCTTGTGGTTTGGTCCTGTATCGGTTGAACTGTTAAATAATTGTTTTGGGGGGTAGGGGGACGGGTGGGTGGGTGACAAAAACAAATCTGTGTCTCTTGGAGACGGATGGGATGAATAACTACTACATCTCTTGAGTTGCATTGTATGAATTATTTTGGAGGAAAAGAAACCGTTTGTTTGTTTGCTTTACCAGTGGTTATATTAAATAATAGAGTGACTAGCAAAATAAGAAAGTAATAAAACCACTTTATGGATTAATTGTTGTAATAAGAACCTCCACTATAGGAGAGAAGGCTCTTAAGAGGATTCGCGTTTTTTGTGATTTAAAGAAGAAAATGCTATATTCTTTGACATCTAATTATCTTGATGATGTTTTTATAGCAAGTCTGTTTTAGGGATTAGCAGGTTATTAACCTGCAGATACTGACAGTCGAACCCCGTTTTCTCAGACACCATCAGGATCACATTAAGTGTTGATATAATCCAGGTGTCTGTCTTAACCTGGTCAAGCTAAGAGAAAATGTTGGAGCTAGGAAGTAAAATCACTTTCCGTAACCTCAAGGTGTACGTATAAAGCAGTCATCCGTAAAGCGGGGTTTAACTGTAGCACTGTAGCTAACAAATACTGTTATTGAGTATAAGGAAAATACAAACTTCAAGGCAAATAGTAACTCAGTAAGTTAATTGAAGCAATGTTCATTGTACTACATATTTTTCAGTACATAGCTGACTGTCAATATATATGTTTTTAAAATTTGTATTTATAGCTTTAGTTTATTGGAACTGTAAAGTTAGCTGCTTTAACGATGAAACGTTTTGTAGAAAGAGCCGTTAGCAATGAAGAACGGTAGTGAATAGCTTTTGATATGAAATAATCGTAAAATATTCATTTACTTTCACGATGTGAGAAACTGAAATAAAGTGTAAGTTAAATGAAGCTGTAATATGCCTCCAGTTAATAGTGTTTCTTAGAAAGCGAATTGTTTTGTTTACCTGTAAGAGCAGAACGAGAGCAGCATTTCCTCTTTACTTGTTTAAGATATTTTTTCTTTTACAACTTCGCTGATAAATCTTACAAACATGGATTTCGTTTTCGGCCCATGGACTCGAGTAATAACAGGAAGCGACGCCCAAAATCGAGAACACGCGCGCGGGCTACAACACGCGAGGAAAAGGAAAGAACACCTGCGTTTGGAGGGCCAAGGAAATTCATTTCTTCCTCTGAACATCGCTCAATCCCGTGCCATATTATTCTTCAAGCGCGTGCTATGCAGATAATGAAAACGGAGAAACTAACAAACAGTATGTTTATTAATGCATGGATACCTTATAAATGAGCATAACATGAGCCTTGGTTTAATTTCTCCCTTTGTTCTGTTTAGTGGCTTTCTTAAGACCTATCAGTTTCAATACAACTAAGGCACGTTCCCCCTAGAGGATGGTACAAAAGCTTTGAACCGTCATGAGTTAGCGCTGAGTCTGGCAGACTTTCCACTCTACTTTTAGACCCCTCCTTGTGTTATTAAAAAAGCCTGGAAATACCAACAAAGATCGGACTATAGTACAGTACAGTGATACAAAGATCAACCAGCACTACAGTTTACAGAACTACATCAAGGGTTTGACTTAAAAAAGTCGCGCCAATTTCTCATCCAATCAGAAATAAAATCAAAACCAACCGTGGTTCGCTCACGGTCGTTTTCCCGCACTTTGTCTCAGCTAAATGTATTTTCTTGGAAATTTGATTGGCCCGCTGGATTAAGTTCGTCCTTTGTGATTGGCTAAGGTGATAACTTTGGTTTTGGTTTTACGAAACGCAATTGAAAACCGCCCTGACATATAGTCTGACACAATCAATGTCTTCCCTAGCGTATTCGTGTGAGTGAGATACATACATACATACATCATTTATTTTTTTACGCAGGTCGGTTTATAGGCAGCATAAGCTGATGTGGACCTGCGGTTAATTAGGAGTTACAAAAAAAAAAAAAAAAAAAAGAAACCTAATAAACCTAATAATTACAAAAACGTGTAAAATTCTAAAATATGATTACAAGTCACTCCACGCCACGCGCTTGGGGTCTGTCAAATTGATAACCGCCTTCAGAAGAAAGCTCTGAATTGCAACTGACAAGTGCGGATTAAACGTTCTAAAGAGATGAAAGATCTCGCTAATGCTTCCTAATGCTTTAGAATCCCAAGCTTTACAAAGTGGCAGACTCGCAAGCATCTGCGACATAAACACCAAAGGAACTTGCGAAAAATCTTGCTTGACAATGGAGGCTAACAGCCCTGTACAAAACGTTTGCCTGTCACTGTCTGTGGGAAGGTTCTTGGCAAACTCTGTGAAAAATCTAACAACGGCAGCCCCTATTGGAGGAGGGTCTCATCTGAGGCCATCATCTGCTCTGCCAGAGATATTATACTCGCCAAGCATGCTCATCAGGGGGCCATAAGGGAACCACCAGTAACAGGTGTTCAGAAGTGGTGAGCCGCACAGGTCCATGTTGAGCAGGTCCAGGATGGCCCATCTACAGATGAACCTGGTATCATGTTGAGATGCCCTGTGGTACAGTGTAAAGAGCCATGAACTGTCCAGTAATGTTTCACTATTAATACTTTTCTTTGTGGCACTGACTATGCTTAAAATCCGTGTTAGCACTGGTTTGATAAGATGTGCCTGTTTTTCATCCAATGTTTCCATTAAAAGAACATAATCACGCCAGATACTCATAAGAGAGTCCTTTTTGTCACATGACCAGTAAAATATGCGACTTTCTTTCTCACTCAACACCAATAAATCACATGGCTGTTTGTCCAGCAAATCCAATGCCCTTTTCAACAGGTACATGCTCCTTTTTCTTGTTAGAGGTTCATTCAACACAAGACCCTGCTGAATAATCTCCCAGAGCTCAGCTTGTTGAAACAGACTGTGGTTATCTGCGCCAAAGAAGAAATCTGCAAGTCCACAGAGAATGGCATAGGTCTGATTGAAGGTTCCAGTAGCTGAACCAGCAGCATGACTTGGAGAAATCCGTTTCACCACATTCCAAACAGCCTCACATCGTTTTGTTCTCTTGTATTCCAAAAACTTTGGCAACACAAGACCAGTAACTTTGCCGCACAAGCTCTCGGTTGTGTGGGGTAGAATATTCAACAGCTCGAGGAACAGTTTATCTCCAGTTTCCCCGGATACAACATCGGTACTATGAGAAGAATTAAGGGAATCTGATCTGACAAGATTTCCAATGAGATCCAAAGTTACCGAGGCGTCATGTGCGTTATCTTCAGTGGCACTCGTCTCCACACCGTATATCTTCTCAGAACCTGCAATGACTTTTCACAAATTTCTGAAAGCAAAGTTGTCGGAAACAGCGAGCAGCAGAAGGCCACAATATCGTAGCAGAGATGAAGCTTCTTTCGATTGTTTCCAGACAACTGCCTATCCTTATCGAGCGAAGAAACATACACAATAGGCCAACACATTTCCTTCAAAACCTTGTTAGCCAAATCATCGGTCAAGTTTTTTGATTTTTCAAGCTCCGATAACACTAATTTGAGCGATTCTAAGAAATTTGTATCGACAGCAAGATCCTTCCGCTCTACAAAGCGTTTAAGAACAGCCAAGATCTGGGAGTGATCAGAATTCTCACAGATGAATCGGAGTAGATCCGCCATTTTTCCACACGAGGTTGAAAAATGCAACAGGCAGATTTGACTTTGACTGCAGGTTAATGCATTTTTTGAAGTATTTTCGTTTGTAGCTAGCTAGATTTAGTTTACTGGAACAATAAGTTAGTTTATATTGCAATGAAACATTTTTAGAGCTGAACTGCCAGCGATATTTAACAGTTAGATTATGAGCTCGAGGTTTCTATTGTGCGAGTTCCCGTGGTTTTCTGCTTTTCACGTGAGCCACAAGCTAAGGTAAACAAGAACTAAGAAAACCACAAAAACCAGAGAAGACAGAAAGCCACGGAAAAACTGGGAACGATAAGAGAACAGCGTCACGGGAACCATGACAGCCACGCGAATCTGACGAGAACAACAAGAAAGTTTTATATCAAATCAAACGAGTGACATGTGACGTCAATGGCTGTTGTATCGTTGACCAGTCCTGAGCGCTGACTTGCGATTGATTAATTAGTTAACATTTATTCACTGAAGTGGAGGTAAATAGTACTTTGCTAGTGACCTCCGAGTTAACCAATAACAACGCGTAAAAAGTACTATTTACTTATGTGGTATATTTAGTGAATTCTCCGCTTTACGGACACTCTCGTAAGCGGACAGCCATACTTACAGACTCTTTTTTAAAATTCTCTTTTTACCTCCCAGTCAAACTCTATATTTACACCTTCCCGTAAGAGGACGCCCTTTCGTAAGAGAACGCGGACACCCCAGGTATAATAATTGACTCCTGGCAATGAAATTTGTCTCTAATTTGTAATAAAGAGCTTCAGTTGCTATTTTTGGCTGCGCAATAAAACATGTGATTAAAACCCGCTAATCTGAATCCTGCCTGTCCGCTTATGAGAATAATTCTCGTAAGCGGACAGCTCTACTAATGGAGACTTTGTCCAATTCCCGAGGGGTATCCGTTTTAATACGAGAGAGTTGGCTGTAAATGATCCATATACCACGTGACTCGAACATTTGACTCGGGGGCCAGCTGATCAACTCACGTTAAGCTTAAAAGGAAAATTATGCGTTGAAAACGAGTAATTCAGACATATTAATTTTTCTCTTTTCTTGGGTCTAGCGATATTGTTTTTATGCTTTTTGACTCTCGGTATTTTTTTACTGAACGCAAACTTAACCGAACGGCGGTCAAAATGTCCAAAGCTCTGAGACAAGCAACTGAATTATTCCTAGCGGTTCAGAATGCTCTGCACAAGCTCGCGCTAATAATATACAATGCAAGAATGCCACGCATTCTGTTTTAACAACACTTATCTCGAGTCTAGCAATATTCCACTTCCTTTTGTGAGCATAGACTGGTTCCTATTACAGACGAACAAGTAAATCGATCATTGTCCACGGATCCTGATTTTCCAGTTTTCTTCGGGCGCGGGCTTCCCAAGGCATTCTGGGACGTTTGGCGGTACCTGGATCAACATGGCGGAAGCGAAGTTGCTTCTCGGTAAAGAAGTAGCGAGGTAAACTTTATTTTGCTTCGTTTTACCAGTAGATATGGGAGTTATAGTAACACGGGAAAAACCTATTAACCGTATTCCACCGGAGAGAGATGCTGTTGCCTTTCTGTTTGATTTATAAATTGTGCGCTTGTTTACGAAGGTTTCGTCCGTTCTCACGTGTTTAGCATGGGGAAAGTTCCAAGTACGTGTATTTTTAAGTTTTCTCAAATTTAAACATGGCAGAAAAATAATTTTGTAGAAATAAGGGTTTCAAATTAAACCAAAACAGAAAAATAGCTTTGTAGAAATAAGGGTCTCAAATCAAACCAGGGCAGAAAAATAATTTTGTAGAAATAAGTGAACACTCATGATTTTTGAAAACATTACTCAACTCGTGTGTCAATGAAAGTAATTCGAACCTATATTCGGACACTCTTCTTCCCCATGGGAGGGTACTCCCAGAAAAAAATGGGCCTGGGTGTGTGCGGCCTGCTTCCCACCTTACCCTACATGTACATGCCATCTATTTGGACCTCTATTTGAGACCAAAATCTGTGAATTTCCCTATGACCATGGCCTGACCAAAAATGTGATACCCTGATTTAGACTTGCTGTATAATTAGTTCAGACCAATGTTAAAGACATTGTGAAGGGTTTTTGTTGATGGTCTTATCGATAATGATGAAAAGGTAGCCAGCTTCTTCCAAGAAAAATATACCCAATTTTAGACTAGAGTGCGAAAACCATACCCTATTTGAAACCATATTGCCAAAATCGATACCTTATTTTTGACCAAAATGGCTAAAAGTCCCTATCCTTTGGGGTCAGACATACCTATATAGCCCATATAAGGAAGTATGTGAACAGCCTGGGGATGCCCGTCAGAAAACTGAGTTCCATTTTGTCGTGATCATGAGAAGTGGCCCCACGGCAAAGCCTACACTGTTTATGTTTTGTGTTGTTTTTTCAAGTTTTAATTTTCTTCTGCATAGTTGGATATTTTTTTACACGGAAGAGATGTTATTTTCTTTGTAAATTATACAGTTTGCATCCTTTTCTCTCAGAAATCCTTAAACCAGAGAATTCAAAAATTGATTGCTAGACTAAAGACACTAAGCCTTAAATATAATGACTGGCCCCTAAGGAAACAGAGACCCTCAATGTTCCCCAAGGCAAAGCATATAGGGACATTGAGGTTGAGGGGAAACAAAACTCACTGTTCCTGCACAGCCAGTCATTAAGTGTTTGTTATACCTCAGGGGCATAGCCAGGATTTTTCCAGAGGTACGCACAATTTTCCAAATCCCCCCTACCCCTGACCCCCAAGTCCCAAATCTTTTTCAGGTGACTGGATTAAAGGCAAGGTTATGTTGTAAGCCCAACATTTTTACTGTATATGAAATGATAACTAAGTCGTAAAATTTTTTGTTGCCTTTTTCGGTTCATTGACTGCAGCACCTCAAAAACAATCGCTGCAAGGTAATAATTTGTGATCGATTTTTGGCCATGGTAAGGCGAGGAAATCGAGTATACTGCGAAGACAGGCTGAGGTGAAAACAACGCATTTGGCCTTACTATCCAGCTTGTTATCCGCTCGCTATTTTCCTACCTTTCCTCTAAATATATCATTTAAAATTTGTTCGACCAATGAATAACACGCTTCTCTGGAAACTGACAGTCAGGTGCGGGAAAAAAACAGTCCCTTATTTAGAAAATATACATTCAAAAGAAACAAGCACAGTTAAATGCATTGAGGCAAACTGTGCTTTGTAAAAACAGCTAGCTTTTACTCTTGTGCTTTTTTGTTATTTTTCACTTTTTATTTTATTTTTTTACTTTCGACTTTTTGACGTACGCACGTGCATACCGTGCATACAGGTAGCTATGCCCCTGTACCTCCCAACTCCAAAACTGTGTGCTTGATGCCGGCTGGCACCGTGGTTTTAAGGAGCATGACCTCATCATGTGCGATTTGAAAGTCCAAGTTGTTGTTTCCCTAGGGAGTTAAAGAGTTTTTTTCGTCCCAGGGAATTTGTGAGTTTTGACAGGTTTAACACATGACAGGTTCTCCAGTCATTAAGTCATTAAGATTTACATTAACATTTTGAGTTGAGAGTTAAAAAAAGAGCTGTCATCCATAGAACACTTAAGTTGGTGTTTGACAAACAAGTTTTCCTTAAGCAACCATACTTCATACAATAATCTTTTCCCGGCTGTCTGAAATGAGGTTTTGTCTGAGAATAGGCACAAATACTGACAGCTATAAGTAAGGGAAACTTGATATTCTTGTCAGCTACTTGTATAATTGGCAATCATATATCACTGTGACAGTTGAATAAATCCCTCCAGATTCTCTTTGAAGTGTTTGTTGGAGGTTTGCCACCTTTCTGTTCTCTAGGCTCTTGTTTTTCTTTAAACTCTTGCCATATTGTTCTGCTATTCAGACCTTCCTCAAATGGCACCTGACTGGATTTCAGATCGAAAAATTAATTTTGAATAAGACCCCTTTCCCCCAAAAATACCTCTGCAAATCTCAGACACAAAATTCTTTCCAGTAAAGACGATCTATACTCCTTATTCCAAAATGGCGACCAATTTATTATTCTTTTGTTTGCATGTTAATTAGCCCTCTTTGCCTCATTTTCACTTCAAAATTCTTTTGTATTCTGTACATGTTGACGAGGCAAAGAGGGCTAATTACCATGTAAACAAAAGAATAATAAACTGGCTCCCATTTTGGAATAAGGTGTATAGAGGGGGTTATGCAGAACCAAAGCAAAGTGAGAAAACCACTCTGTGACCTTTGATGGATCATATGTAGGGATTATAATACATAGAAAACTTGTCATTTTGTACACAGTGAGATTCGTCAGAAGTTAAAGGAGGATGTTGCAGCAGTGCAAGCAGAAAATGAAGGATTTAAACCAGGACTTGCCATTGTGCAAGTAAAGACAATTTTAAAAAAATAAGCAACACTAATAAAGTATTTGTTTTGCACTTCCCTCGTTTTTCTTATGTAAGGCTGATTCATCAATCAAAACAGAACTAGCTAGGTTTTTTTTTCTGTTACTTTTAGTGGACATTCTAATCTTGCATGTACATAACTGTATGTGTGCTAAAAAATCTGTACAATGTAGGAGCCTCAGATATAGTGGCCTTGAGGTTAGTGCACTTGACTCTGCTAATAAACATCTGGATGGTTGCCATGGGATTGTTACTTTTGGAAATTCATGGTACATATATTAAATGTATGCAGGAATACTTTGTCCAGACTTGTCAGATGCAAGACTAGAGATCTGTGGTAAATTAACATTTTGATTTGCTAACTTCAAATGTTTACATGTACATGTATGTGTTTCTTGTTTTAGATTGGTGACAGAAGTGATTCAACTGTTTACATCAAATCAAAAGTCAAGGCTGCTGAAGAGGTGGATGCAATTTATATCATTCTGTTGCTTTGAGTAATTGTTTATTTTGTGATGTGAAGTTTATATGAAATAATTCATATATGAACTGCGGTTGTAGATGTTATTCCAACCATATTAATATACTTTTGCAATAAATAAATAAGTATACTTGTAAGTGCGAAATAGTTGTCAACAAGGTACCGGTCAGTGGAATTAATTGAAGATAAACAAATAACAATTCTGGTAAATTAAACTGGGATTTTTCTTTGGATTGAACCACAGAAAATTTAAATCTAGGTTGTTTCTAGGAGATTTCCACTTTGCCGAAAAGTACATTGTTTCTCTTGTTAAACCCAAGAAATGGACCAAATTTCACTTTCAAAAGTTGATATAAACATTGAAGAGTATTAAAATCCTCTGTATTCTGCTCATGAACACTATTCTTAAAGCATCCCTCCAATTCCTGGAGATTTGCATAGAAAAATACTAGAGGTCACAAGATTTGGTCCACAAAATCTTGATCCAAACCAATTATGTGCTAGGCACCTACAGTATCATTAGCTTGGTGTGTGTATGTGCTCAAACAATCCATGCAATTCCTCTAAATTCTGTGTGTCAACATTGTAAAGATTGAATGAAGAATATTCTTTGTTTTCTTTACTCGTAGATTGGTATGCTTGCAAGACATGTGAAGTTGTCAAGGACCTCCACTCAAGCAGATGTAGGCACTGATTTTCAGAACTTCACAGTTAACTTCACAGTTTACTATACAGGAGTTTCATTAACGTTTTCACCAGGGGGGAGGGGTCAACTGGTTTTCACAGGGGGGCAAAACGTTTTGAACTGAACTTTTTTTATAAGAAAACTTTTCCTCTAGATAATCAAAACAGGCTGGCAAAATCATCCAGTCACAGCCGGTCAATTTGTCCAGTGCCCAGTCCTTAATGAAATCCCTGATTGTATGCTATTTACTTTTTATCTTAAGATATATTTAGGGAAACCTGTAGAGGTTGCAGATTTTTTGTCTGGGTCAAAGCGGGTTAAATTTTGTGGGGCCATCACCTTGCTGCACACTAGATGATTTTTTGTCGTGACTAACCGGGTTGAGGCTTGGGACCGAGTCATCCAAAATCAAGATGGCACCTATTCCACTGACGTGACTCTCATGACATTTTCTAATTGTTTGAGGTGTGGGAGAGTGCCGACAAATTTTCTTGGTCCACCGCACACTACCCGACAAGGCCCAACAAGATGTTTTGAGATCTAGCACTGTTAGGTATCGCCTGACAAGCCCCGATCTTGTTGCAGACTTGTCTGAATTCACCCCACACTAGCTGACAAGACAGTGAAGATTTTTTGTTGGCCGACAAAAAATCAGCTAGTGTGTGGCAGCCTTAACTATTTGGATTTAAAACAGCTTTAATGCTGAGTAATACTGTATGTCAAACATGAGAATGTGTTTTATGAGAAGAGAGTTGAAGATGCGACATGAAGAGGATAATGTGTTGGTTACGTTTGCTTTGAGGTATTTGGAGAAGTGGTAAAACACAGTCAAGTAATAAGTTTGATGTACCCTCTCAATCAAAACTATGGAGTTCTTAGGAGAAATGGAGAAATAAAATCCTAAACATCCATGCCAATTCAGGTCAGATACCCAAGCACTGTCACAGTTTGACGTCGTAACTTTTGTTTAAACTTGATGAATTATTAATGGCTTTGAGGATGACAAGTCTTGGTGGCCAATTGTGCTTGTACTTAACTCAAGTTTACATAGCATGAGAAAGTGATTCAGTCTTATAAAACGTTCCTGGATGGGATGATAATTACTCTGGAATAAGTACTTTGGAATGATAATTCTCTCAGTATTTTTGATAGCTTGGTGAAACAATTTGATTTCATCCATTATTCAATACACTTCTGGATGGAAAGAGGCTTCATAAAAGCTAGGTTTCTTGCCCAAGAACACAACAAAATGACCCTGGTAGCACTGATAAGCCCATAGTGATCAATTTTAGTCCAACATGATAACGTAAAGAGTTTGTTCAAGGTTAAACCCTTGACGTTTTGAACAACTTACTTCTGTGCACTCACAGTGTTACACTTCTACCCTAAGGTTCTCAAAGCTGTGGATGAATTGAACAAAGATTCAACAATTCACGGCATCATTGTACAGCTGCCCCCTGATTCTGTGGAGCCAATTGATCCTGCGATTTGCACAAATGCTGTTGCACCAGAGAAGGATGTTGATGGGTAAGGTTTCATCTGCACTGTACATGCTAGTATTGGATTTTGTTAAACGGAATTAGAAGCCATGACAGTAATTATTATTGCTCTACTAGAGGCTCAGTAAAATGTCTGATGGTTTCTTTACTTCCTCCACTTCATGGCATCATATTGAGGATCATACACATAATTATGTACTGTATTGTGCATGCTGATCAATTAAGTGTCCAGCTATATTGTATTTGCCCTGCCACCCATCAACAACTGTTATGTTAGCTTTGGAGTCTCTCTAGTTTTCCACGTATTAATGAGAAATGTTGTGGTGTGTTTTGTTGCTTGTGACAGAAATAGTGTTTTGCTCTCCTGGTTAATTCAAGACTAGTTGAATTGTGTATAGTTCTTTGTTTTGAAAATGGTTTTTGCTTTCTTGTTTTTTCAGGTTACATGATGTAAATGCAGGGAAGCTATCGAGAGGAGAGTTGGATGACTGCATTGTCCCTTGCACTCCCCGAGGATGCCTGGAGTTGATCAAGAAATCAGGTATTTTATGGCTGTACAGTTATTTTACTTCCGGTTTCTCCTGGTTAGAACTCAAAGAAAAAAGAATTGGGGAGCTGTAATGAAGCTTTTATTAAACATCACAAATTACTTGTAAGCACCCATAAAAAAATGAAATATTAATACCGAATCTGTGATGAAATTGTCTTTATTATAAGATGATATTAGAGAATGTGGATCACGTGGAGCTGGTTGTCCTATTTCTTGTCAAGCCTGTTCCTCTTTTTTTGTAACCACATACATGTTAAGTTAACTCTGACGATCTCTTACATCATACCATAAAATAAGCAGGGTGAAAAAATGTTTGGGAACAACGGCGAGAAAAAAACATATCTGAGAAATGAATTAAAAAAGCCTACACATAACATTATTCGTCAGGTCCCCAATACGTTAGCACAAGTTCTTTGTCTGTTCTTAAAAAAACAGGATACTGACAAGCATGATGGGTGAAATTACCGTGGAAGCAAGGAAGGCACCGGAGGGGAGTTGGGTTATTGGAGGTGGAATTGAATTACCATGTGTGTATTACTTTATGGGAGCAAGAAACACAAAGCGCAAGTGAGGAAAGGAATACGGAAAGCTCAGAGTTCATTGTAGGGAGGCCACAAAAAATCTGCATGCATGGAAAACTACTGGATTGTAGCAAGCTGTTTGCTCTGTTACCGTGCTCCAAAACATTGTTGTTGAACAGTTGTGTTGTAAATGGACAGTGGATTGCATGAAGATTTGTTTCTTTCTTTGGTATCGTTATAATTATTGTTCTAAAGTCCACAACCACTTATTTATGCCTACTTTCAAATAAAAATTTTGATGTTTGTAATGAAACGCAAAAGGAACACACTGATACACTAGATGAGATAATATCTGGTGGGGTGGACTGTATATCCGGGGGATGATGGGGCTCGTATCTGGAATAATATCTTTGTTAGCAAATAGTTGGGCTTATATGCTGGGGGCTTATAACTCTTGCAGTGCAAATATATGATATTCCATTTTAAGTGAACATGCACGACTTTGTTCATCTGTTGTCATATCATCGCTACATGTTTATGTAGGTTTCATTACATGTAACACAGTGCCAAGTAGTGATGGTATTGTCACAGGCACAGCAGTTTGTCCTCTGAAACTATTAACAGCTTTAGAACCATCAGAGGCTCTACAGATTACATTATTCAGAATTAGAGTGCATTGTTATCAAATCTAGTATTTAGCCAGGTCAGGGTGATTTTAAATGTGTAGTATTCTGATTCAAACTTGTCCAACAGGTATAGAGATTGTTGGAAAAGAAGCTATAGTTCTGGGAAGAAGCAAAATAGTGGTAAGTTAACCCTTGTACGTGATCATTGATACACCTGACAGGGTCTAAGAGTGCCTGCCTGTAAAAATCAGACAAATTTTTAATTTCGCGGCAAGGGTCGAAAATTCGATTTCGCTCATATTCTTATGGTAGATAGGCTAGGGCATGACAAAAACTACTGGATAGTTTTTTTGGCAAAATATCCTTTTATTTCAAAGAAATATGCAAATTACCAAATTCCGTTAAAATCGTCATTTGACGCACCATTTTATTAAACAAGTTTGAGAGCCTTGCATGCAAAACCACACCATTCTTCCGTCTTTAAAACACTCAAATATTTTTGTGCAATGTTTAAATGTGTACTGGGTTGATTTTAGGGAATGTTGCGTTGTCTTTTTGGGCGCAAAATAATTAAATTTCGAAGACATGAATTTCATTCACTTAAAAGTACTTCGTGAATATAATTAAATTTCACCATGTGCGAAACCTTCAAATGGATTAAGCTTCTGGTGGTTGAATTGCAAAAGGATGGTCTACAGATTCCTGTAAAAATTTCTTTGGGCAAATGATTGTGAGCGACGCGAGAGCTTTTCAAAGTACGTTAAAAATGCAAATATTTGACAATCCCTCGTCAAATTTCAATTTACGGGTTAGACGTACATTTTAGCATGCGCCACATGACTTGACCTATATTAAGTTGAAATAGACACAGAGCTGATAATTTCGAAATGTTCTAACCTTATTTGTTGTAAAAGGCAGGTCCAAAGCCGATTTGGTCGAATACCATGAGTCTGTGACCATCTTTCTGCGCATATGAACATCACTGCGTCTAGGTCAAAAACGGCTAAGTCATTTGTAGATAGTTCCTTGCTTTACACTGCGCCAAAATATTACGTTTGATCGATTGCTGACCATTGCTGATAAGTGTGTCAGCGCAGCACAATCTTACAGCCGTTATTTGTTCGTCACACAATGCTGTTACGGCATATGCTGGGCATTTTGATCTATTTTGTATAGAGCACTCTCAGGATAAGTGAAACAATTTAATCATTGTTCATCTGTTTGTTCATATATATAAGAATATGTGTATATTTATGTAATCGTATTCTATAGTGTACATGGCCTCGATCCAATTCACGTTTGTTGTACGTTCTAATGTTTCAGACAAAAGCTGATAAAGCTAGTGCTTGTACTCAC
Organism: Orbicella faveolata; assembly: GCF_042242905.1. Taxonomy (NCBI): domain Eukaryota; kingdom Metazoa; phylum Cnidaria; class Anthozoa; order Scleractinia; family Merulinidae; genus Orbicella; species Orbicella faveolata. Next base: position 2,259,971 of record NW_028301542.1, on the reverse strand, counting down.
TAGAATTTTCAAAAAATCACCATAAGCAAATTATAGATCAATGAAGCAAGACCTAGCTGAAGTAAAATTGGGCAATCAAAACGTGTCTAGTTCGTGAGAAAAACAGACCAAATTTAATTAGTAATTACGTGAGTAAATAGCCCTGGCCAAGCCATTTTATTTAGCGTATTTTGTTTGCTTAGTGGCAAGGCACGGGTATGTTTGTAACAGAAAATAGAGGACTGTTGTCAATACAGTGCAAAATTATTGTCAGCAAAATATTGTAAATAAAACACCTATTGACCGGTTACCTCCGCGGCCACCATTTGTCGTTCCGATAAGGGTTTCATTATTGTCTTTACCCCTAGTAAGCTGCCACCCAAAATTTAAAAACTTTGTTAAAGGGCGATGGCAGATAAGAGTCTGAAATTGAAGGTGCATGATGAGTGATAATTCAAACACATGTCTATCGTGATTGTCTTGAACTGACTCCATGTTCACCAAGAAATTTATAGCCCGACAGTGAAAAATTAAATATTCAAGGTACACCAACCTCTATTTAAGCGGCTAGCCCCATTAAGCGGTCGCCACCCATTTCCCCGAGGGTAGCCCACTGTATTACGTGTAAACCAAAAATAATTGCACATCGCGATGAGTTTAGTGTTACAGTATTACGCAGGGCATGTAGGTAGCAGTGGTGGAGTAAAAGATAACAACAGGGGCAATGGAAAACTATTCATTCTTTTCATTTCTTAATTTAATCTTTTCCTACTTAACACGATTGTGTGCTCCCAGTGGTTCCAAACCTTACGGAGCCTTACGTATTAGGATAGAAATTGTCCTACCCCAACCCCCTAAAATGGGATGACAGTATTGCATGACGAACAAGGAACCACTGCAAGCAAGGATTCAAGCCATCAAACCATGATGATCAAACGTAATCTTTTGGTGTAGTGCAAAGCAAGCTACTATCTACAAATGACTTAGCTGTTTTTGACTTAGATGCAGTGGTGATCATATGTGTTGAAAGAGGGTCACAGATTCATGGTATTCGACCATTGAATAAGTTGACAGTTGGCGATGTACATCGGACGTTATGTAAACAAAAGCAAACTTCTGCTTTATGTGCGACGAATGGTGAGACACATCAAATCGGCTTTGGACCTGCCTTTTACAGCAAATGAGGTTAGAACATTTCAAAATTATCAGCTCTGTGTCTATTTCAACTTAACATAAGTCAAGTCATGTGGCGCATGCTAAAATGTACGTCTAACCCGTAAATTGAAATTTGACGAGGGATTGTCAAATATTTGCATTTTTAACGTACTTTGAAAAGCTCTCGCGTTGCTCACAATCATTTGCCCAAAGAAATTTTTACAGGAATCTGTAGACCATCCTTTTGCGATTCAACCACCAGAAGCTTAATCCATTTGAAGGTTTCGCACATGGTGAAATTTAATTATATTCACGAAGTACTTTTAAGTGAATGAAATTCATGTCTTCGAAATTTAATTATTTTGCGCCCAAAAAGACAACACAACATTCCCTAAAATCAACCCAGTACACATTTAAACATTGCACAAAAATATTTGAGTGTTTTAAAGACGGAAGAATGGTGTGATTTTGCATGCGAGGCTCTCAAACTTGCTTAATAAAATGGTGCGTCAAATGACGATTTCAACAGCATTTGGTAATTTGCATATTTCTTTGAAATAAAAGGATATTTTGCCAAAAAAACTATCCAGTAGTTTTTGTCATGCCCTAGCCTATCTACCATGAAAATATGGGCAAAATTGAATTTTCGACCCTTGCCGAGTTATTTTCCATTTTTATGGACAGGGACTCTTGATAATTATGGAAAATCAACAAAGTAAATTGAAATTTCAAGATCTCAAAATCCAAGCCTTAAGATTTATGGGAAGTCATGGAAAATTTGATCCTTGCCCAAGCACAATTAAGCTAGTCTCGATTTGCAGTAGAAAATGTAAGCTTTCAACTTTAATGTCTTGACCCGGCTGCATATGTGTTACTTCATGACACGGCATGAAAAATTGGATTTACTCTAAATTTGATCCTGATCAAAGTCGAGGTCAAATATGATCATAGTTTTGATCCAAACTTTGACGTGCGTCAAATTTATGTCAAAACTGTCATGGCTTTGCCGATACATTTGATCCATGACAAAGAAGAGGGCAAATGTGATGTTAACTTTGACTCCACCTTTGACCCACGTCAAAGGAGGAATCAAATATCTTATGGATTTGCTACACATTTGATCCCTGTTAAAGGTGAGGTCAAACATGTCAATAACTTTGACTTAAGTTTTGACGTGCGTTAAAGGCGTTCAAAGACACCACGGCTTTGGATACCTTTGATCTCTTATGTCAAAGGCGCTCAAAGGCGCCATGGCTTTGTACAACTTTGATCCTACGTCATGTCATGTCAAAGGCGAGGTCAAATGTGGCCATATCCTGCGACTCCTCTTTTAACGCCCTAATAGCCTGCGTTTTCGTATTTTTTTCTGTTTTAATGATTAAATGAAAGCTTGCTTTCTTGCCAATGTGTATTTTTTTAATAAAAAAGTTTTCACTTGACCTGGAGGTGGCACAAGAAAACAGCTCGAAAACAGCGGGAAAAGCGTGCCTGCCAGCGGCTTCCCGCATTTTTCTGGCCAATCAGAGAGAGACTAAAGGTCAACGAAGTCGCCTGTGAGGAAAGTAGACATTTTTGTTCATTTGGCTTCTTTATGGCGGATCTGGTGAAATTTTCATTGTGTTTTGGACCAGGAAAGGTAAGTCTGAATTTCGTTCATTTGTTTTCAATATTCAGAGAATAACGGAGTTGAAAAAGTAAATTAAACGCAGCAATGGCTACATAAAGGAATAAAGAGCTATGAATTGCGTATATTCATAGTAGGACAGATCCTCGGCGAAAACATTTTGGTCGAAGATTAATTGTACTTGACTGAATCTCAGTTCATTGGCAAAGCTCTTCGTTAAGAAAAGACAAGACTTCATTTTCAATTCACATATACTTATTTACAAAAGTTGACAAAGGTAATATTTTTTCCTTACTCAGTCAAGTCTTGTGCGTTAAATTGAAGTGTCCGTCATAGCATAGATTTTAGCATGATCAGTGCTTGAAATAAATGTAACTTAATAATTAAGCTTAAACTTAACTCTATCTTCGTATAACTTGTTGTGCACAATGCCTCTGGTAATTTCTGAGCTTAAGCAATTCCCTTGAAAGAAAGCTCATGTGAATGTAAAGGAAATTTGCATTGAAGGAAAAACTCAGTCAGCCATGCGTGACAAACCATCTCGACCTGACTTAATTAATATATTAATTATACCATTGAAAGAGTTGTTGACTCTGAAAATTTAATCTATGGATAAGTTTTTGCTTTTGTCTCTAGTTACCATTCTATTGGAAAAAGCTCTGTTGCCGCAGTTGAAATTATGATGATGTTTGATCATTGATGTAGATAAATGACTTCACTGGTGTGAATTTAACAAATCGAATGTGGTTTAGCGTGGTCTGCACTCTTATTGACAATGATACGCGTCATCACAGTGGCCAAAATGTTGTGGACTCGTGAAACACAGCCAAGTGAGTCCACAACAAATTTTGACCACTGTGATGACAATCAGTTTGCGAGATCAGTAGCAACTGTAGTAAAAATATGTTTTGATATTTGTTGTATCAGGCTTATGGATCAGTCATTTGGAACTCCACTATCTCCTGGCCACCCCCGCCATGAACTTGCTAGGCATTTGACATTTTGAACTGTCTCCTGGCCTAAGAATGGTGTCATACCAGGTGATCAAATGCACCTACCCTGTGACATTTGCAAAACTGAGTAATAGAAATGTAGATTTAGTGTCAATGGAGTGTTGATTGAGTATCAATCAGGTGTTGATCGAGTGTCGATTGAGAGTATCGATCAAGGGTATTGATCGACACTCGACCATGGATGTCTTTAGTACGCATAATCCAGCTTATCTTTAGTGGGTAAAATTGTTACAATGTTTGATAAAAATCAAACTTGCCATTAGTTGCAAATTAAAAAGCTGACCTCATAATAATATTATTATGTGACCTCTCTGGACAGTACCAATAGTTTTAGAGTTCATGTCTTGGTCTTTTGAGCAGCAGACAATTAAATGCCAATTAAAAACTGACTAATGGAAATTTGCTTATGAATGTTGTTTTTATCCTTCAGCTAGCCATTCTAGGAGAACGGAAGATATTAACAGAATAAATTGGGAGAGGATACAATATGCAACTCTGTAGTTCATAGTCAACTCAGATGCAGTTTAATCATGCAGTGCTCCAAAGTGTGCAAACATCACAACATTTTGGTAAGTAAAAGGCTGGAATATTCATGTGTTATTTCTATATTTTGTAGCATAGACCATCTTATAACTTCTTCAGCCACAACTTTTTATATCTTTTTCCAGCAAAGAAAGTATATAAATAGATTTTAAAAAACCTGGCTATAATTTATTAATATTATTTTAATTGATCATTTTTATTATAGTCTCATCACTCTGTGAAAAAAAGTTGTTTCTTTTTGGTTCATTTAAGGACATTGTGTGAGGAAATGTTGTCTTTCTTATGGGACAAATACATCAACTGGCTCACCTGGACGAAAATTAAGAAATTAAAATTTTGTTGAAACATGCAAGGGATGGGAATCTTTTTGGTAAATGAATCAAAGTTTGCAACCCAGTCTCAGGAAATGTTGGTTTTTGATTGGTAAAAGCTGAGTTTTGCATCTAAATTTTCTGTGGTTGTCTGCAATATCGACTGTTTTGGTTTGGCCATCAGGTTTCCAAACCAAATTTTTTCAAGCAAAATTAATAATATGATTAATTCATAACTATTGATGGGATCAGTAGAGAATTTAAGGTGTAGAGGATTTGATAATAACTTAGTAAAAGTAATTGACAAAGACCTTCATTTGCTTCACTCAATTTAAAATTTTGTTGGCAAATTTGTCTGGATAATGGCCATTTCCCTCTATGAGATGCGGCTGCTGGGAGTCATAGTGGTTGTATTCATCATCTTGCACTGGATTTTTGTTTCAATGAATGCAACAGCTATGCGATTCCATGCAGGCATGTCTCATGTTAAATTATTTAATTTCAGGAATTTTTTTCAGTGGAAAAAAAGTGTACAAGTAGTTGCTAACTGTTGATATGTTTATATGCTCCTTTTCAGATATGATCTACAAGGAAAATAAGGAAAAAGATAACACTACTGATCATGAAGAGATCTGTGGAAATTACACAGGAACAGCAATATTCCCAAAGGTGTGTGTATTCCTCATTTCTTGTCACAGTTTATGTCAGATTTGTTGGTTTTTTAGATTGCTATTTTGCAACCATAAAAGATCTTTGTTGTGAGATGTCTGTAAGAGACAGGCAGACAGATGGACTGGTAAACTGGCTTTAAGCTTTTTGTTTATTTGTGCCAAGCTGTGCACTTTTAAAATGACCCCAAGTCTTTGTTCTCTTATGAAATTCTAGCTGGGGATAAGCCCTTGTTCAGCTGGTGAAATTAGCTTGTTAAACTGGCTCTTAATGACATATCTGTGTGACCAAATCTCTAAGTAGAATGGAGAGAAATACAAAAAAAGGCTACCAATTGAGTCCCCTCTTCTATCCTTGACTCATGCATTTCTCTGAAAAGTGTTATGCACTCTGATGAAAATATTTGTCCACAGACAGTACCAGTTCCCAGATTAGCAAACAGTTTTCTAAGAGCAAAGCTCAAGGAAAACCGTGAGCTTTGAGGAGCACATAATGCCAAAGACATATATCCTTACATATTTTTAAAGTCAAAATATGGAGCTATTGTGTTAATTATCCTCAGTCAAGTATATTACGCAACACACTGGATCTTTTGAAAATGAGGAATATTACTCATATTTTGCCCGGTTTTACCTGGGGCATATTCGGTCACGTGATGCGTTTAGACCAACCGCGTGAGCGAAAATATGTTTATGGACTACAGAGAAGACTATTTTCACCGTTCTTTTGTTAGTGGACTGAGTTTAAGATTAAAATTCCAAATCTGCGGTAACATTAAATACATATTTGCTATTGACAGAAGCACAAACTATTCGGAGGAGGAGTAATGATCTGATTGGTCACGTTTTATTAATGTGATATTAGCAAAAACCATGGGTTAACTTTAAGGAATAGAATGCCAAGATTCACCCTTAATATTCATTTCCAATGTTTTTGTCTGTTTGCTTCTGTTTAGACAAATGCGGACAAGCAATGGTTGACGGGATGGACTTATCCAGTGAAGATGCATTGATTAATTTCGTCAACGCCTTAGACTTTGTCAAAATGTGTCTTCCCTAGAAAGCATGGGGATTCAGTTGGCATTGACCCCAACAAGGCAGTTTAACCACTTTGATGAGAAAGAAGTGGAAAACACTCTATTCCATTCCACTTATAATGCAAGAATTAGCAAGTGCAAGCAGCAGGAAAGGAGAATTGCCAAAACATTAGGAGTTCCATGCAACGGACTGTACGTGCCATCTGGAAAGGAGGCTTTTACACTACTTGACTTTTGTGCAAAGTTTGGCATACCTTTCCCGAAATTTTGCGGTTATCCTCTCTATTGTCTAGTCTGGTCTAGTAAATTTAAGGAACTGAGAATTTAGCCATAGTACTTCAATGTTAGATAAATGCGCTTTATACCATGGAAAATTTGTTGACTGTTGTTTTCACGATAGATAGAACAATGTTTCCCTCATGATCAGTCGCATTACGTGTAGTGTGAAACCAAGCCTGTAACGTGGCTTTTTGAAATCTGAAGCCCAAACATTTATGTAAGGTACTTGAAGGTATTTACTCTTGATAAAAACGGGAAAAAAAATTAAAACTGAGATGAATTAAGTTGAGTATTTTTATTTTCCTAAAATCAGGTGCAATGATCTTTCCGGGCCGCTTTTCCGTTAACATTTGTCAAGAGTTTTGGTACAAAATAACCTTATTAAAGCTGACATAATATTCAAAACTTGTCAGACATAAAACAAGAGTACGGATATGATTGCATCCTTCGTATGCGGTGCTACAAAGCTAGTGTAGCAAGTAGAAAAATGCGTATAAGATGTGGATCGCGCGAAACGTGATCAACGGTCGCGAATCGCGAAAGAGGAGCGCGAGCGAGAAGTTCGGGCGAGACGCGCGAGCGCGGAACGCGCGGAGCACCTTTGACAAACCTTTGGCCTGCGTCACAGCCATCTTCGACCACGTCTTTAGCAAACCTTTGACTTGAATCGCAGACAAATTTGATTACACTTTTGACCCGCCTTTGACAGTGCGCAAAGGCGTATCAAAGGATCACGTTTACCCTAAAAACACAGGCGTTCACAGGTGAGTAAAAACGGCCTTTCACGCCTTTGATTTGGTGGTAAAGGTTTATTCACAGATGATCTTTGATTCGCGTCACAGATCGTCAAAAGCGTGCAAAGGCGACCTTTACAAAACCTTTAACAACACATTTGACGCGCGGTAAAGGCGATTTTTCGTGCCGTGTGACTACTTGTTCAATGGGACAGAACATGGCATTTCATGGTTTTCAAGGTCGTAGAGTTTGCTACTTTCTTTCAAAGCAATTTGACCAGAGTTTTACGCTATGTTCACACCAGCACGGTGCCTGAGTATGATTCTGGCTAGGCACTTGTGTGAACAGACCATTAATTTTTTTCCAAGTACTCACACCAGAATTCAGGCACAGAGCCCTTGTCAGGGCACAAGGCCTCCACCTTGAACTCGGGTGCTAAACAGTATTTAGGTACACTGTATGTGGAGTACCCAGTGTCTGAACATAACATTTTTTGTCAATACCTAGGCACCAGTGCTCAGCCAGCTTTTAGCCAGAATTTGAAAAGTGGCCGTCCAAAATGTGCTGTGGGGCTGTTCAAATGACCAATTTATAAAGTAACATATGAAAAATAAAACTTTAGCAATTGCCCATCCACAGGATGCGTGGACACTCATCTGGCTAAAAGCCTGGTGCTCAGGCACCCAGTGTGAACACAGTCTTAGTTTAAAAAGGCTTACTCTGAATGGAAGAATTGTTAAATTCACCATTCTACAGTCATGTTTAAGAAATGCACAATCTTGCAGGGTTCACCCATGGCAGATCTTCTCAAATGGCATCATGCTACAGTGACATCATGTCACTCAAAGACAAAAGACTTGCCAGGTGTGGTATGTAGGCTGTGTGGAAAAATAATAATATTGCTGTAGAGCAAAACTAGACCAGCATGGGGTTACACAAGAAAAACAGTTGAAATATCAAAATTGTGGTTTGAGTGTGCTCCCTTACCTGCTTTACTGAAAACTAGGAAAGAACATTGCCTTTACAATCAGATTCTATGTAAAATGTAGAGAAGGTCATACATGTACATGTACTTTTCCACCACAAGTCCCCTTAGTGGGATGCAATTTAGCCATTCATTTCCCAGAAATTGTGTCTCTTTAACCAAAGGTAATGATATTGAATGAAATTATATGAAAACCAGACTCTACTGGATTATATATATAAAAAAAACAGAGAGCGGCAAAGTTGAGAAAATAAATATCATTGTTTACCTGGGATCAGTAAGTGCAGCCTGTTTCTTGTTTTATTTGGCCATTTATAAAATAATAACAACACATCAATGTATATTATAGGCAAGGAAGCCTTGGGAAGCCAATAAGGTTTAAGTAAAGGACTACTTTAAATACTTAAGTCATAGCAAGAGAATAAAAATGCTGTAATTGGCACACAGAATGATCATAATTCAGGATAAAATGTAGTAATGTTATAATTAAGCAAAACTAAGCGCGTGAATGTGTAAAAGCAAAGGGAAAAAAAGTGGAAAAAGCACAATAAAATATACTTACAGTGTATACCAAGAAAGATGACTTACATGTAAGTTTAGAGGTGAACACAACTTACAATACTAGGGACATTTTGAGTTTCAGTGCTGAGAGAATTAAATAATTTGGGGCCTTGAAAATGGAGCAAGAATTCAGAGGTTTGATTTTTCTGGTTTGTAGGTGAGGTGTGATATTGTTGTCGTTGGAATTGGAAGAGCTGACTTTGTGAAGGTATGATAGCCTACAGAACAGGCGGATTAGCGCGGCAGAAAGCAAAATGCAGTACACAAACGTGCGAGTCGAAAAAATCCTGAGCTGTAGGAGTCTGTGTAGGCCTGTCACCCAATTTCACACATTTTACCATTTGCCAGGCTACCAGATGGAAGAGCATAAACAAAGTGTGACTACAAGCAGATTTTTTTCATCTCATGCTTCGTGCTTGTGGGCACGCTCTGCGCTCGTGTATCGCATTTGGCTCTCTGCCCCGCTGATCTGCCTGTTCTGCAGGCTATGGTATGATAGTGTACAAACTGTGCTCTTAGCGCTTTCAACTCTTGCATAATTATGTTGTGTTTTCTAAATACAGTGTACAGTACAGATCGAATGTTGACAGGCATTCCCTAATCCTATATCCTTGATCCTGGATCTTTGATGCGTTAGACAGTAGAGGCTCGATTTTCAAGTTTCCAGTTTCAAGACACTAGAAGAATGTTTCAAGAAACAATTTATTTCTCAAATACATAGCAATAACAGCAAACAATAGCAAGGAACAAAAGTTATTAAGTAGATTAGTTCCTTGTTTCTTTGACTCAAAACTCAAATGACTCACCTTAAAACCCAAATGACTAGATTGTGATGATTTCTAATTTTTAGGGGGACTGGATTAAGGAGGGTGCAGTGGTTGTGGACTGTGGAATTAATGTGATTCCAGGTAAGATTAATAATGATCCAATACAATAGCTGTTTGCTTATTCTGTTTTGCTGCTCTAATTGTGGTCAAGATTGACTGTTCAATCATGCAACATGATTTGTTCAATGAGTGGTCAACATTTTCTCATCTAGACCACTCACATTTCACCATTTAGAAAACTAATTCCCCTGGCTGGCCTTAGTTGCGGACCTGTCAGGAAAAGAACAAGAGTCAGGCCAGTTTAATTTTTCAAAATCAATCACTTGCTGTACAGTAGTTACTAGGTGAGATGCAAATATTTTTACATGTATAACAAGTCTGTTTCTCTTCTTGCCTTCTTGAGATGAGACTAAAAAGAGTGGGGGTCGTCTCCTCATCGTCTTCATTGTTTCCAGTTGAGTTCTACAAAACCTTGCATTACTCGCTCGTCGCTCGCTTGTGGAAGTCGTTCAAGTGAAAAAGTCATCAGAAATAATCTTGGAGGGAGTTGATCAAACTACCAAGCCAACTGAGCGTGACCCGAAAGATCTTCCGATTGTGGTTTTCGGGGGTTTTTGTGCCAAAAGATGTTGAAGACTGTCAACACCGAACAAATTGGAACACTGGAAATACTGCAGCAAACTCAAGCTAGTCAGTCTGTCGCTAAAGGCAAAGGCATCCAAGAAGGAAATGTCGGAGTTGAAGCACAGTTTGTTCTGACCACTAGAAACGCAGAGGGAGAGCAGTGTTACAATAAACATGACCGTGTAACCGTAGAGTTCAGGGACGAACAAGGACGAGAATGCGCGACGGAAGTGCGAATAAATGACAATAAGGATGGAAGGTACAAAATCTCCTATTTACCGAAAGATCAAGGCAAATACAAAGTGACAGTTAAGGTAAAAGGCAAACACGTTCTTGATAGTCCTTTTTCTACTGAGGTGAAATTATTTCAGTTAAGACCTGTTTTTTTTTACAACTTTATTATTCTTATGACTCGCATGTTTACAATTTTTACAGAAACAGATATACAGATTAATGCTGTGTTTACATTTGAGCTTTTACCAAGGTAAAAATTTACTAAGGTCAAGTTACTTTACCTTAGTACATTCGTCCAGTGTTTACACTGGCTCAAATAACTCAAGTTGACCTGTCAACACTCCCGCTAGCTACATTACCTCTTATCCTGGATGGAATCCTTTCTCACTAAGAGGGTTCAAACTGTCATCTGTGAGGGTGCAACATCTACCTCCTCCCCAGTGACTTCGGGTGTACCACAAGGATCAGTACTAGGCCCGCTGTTGTTCCTAACATACATCAACGACTTGCCAAATGGTCTAACCTCTACAGTAAAGCTGTTTGCCGATGACACCCTTTTGTACGGAGTGGTGGTTGAAGACTCAGATTGCGAAAATCTCCAAGACGACCTCAATAAACTAGAAACCTGGCAACATAAGTGGCAGATGCAATTTAACCCTTCTAAATGCAACATCATCTGTATTTCAAATAAGCAATGTCCTCCCCAACGGTCATATTTGTTCTGTGGGTCCAAACTTGAGCAAGTAGATTCTGCATCGTACCTAGGAATTGCCGTTAACAGTAAATTAAGGTGGTCTGACCATATCTCATCTATATCAAGCAAGGCGAGTCGATCCTTGGGGGTGATAAAGAGAAATCTCTGGAACTGCCCCAGGAAAGTACGCGAAACGGCCCACACCACCATCGTCCGACCCAAATTGGAGTACGCAAGTGCCTCGTGGGACCCACATTACAAAAAAGATATTTTAACCCTGGAGAGAGTTCAAAGGAAAGCTGCTCGTTTTTGCCTTCAAAACTTCAACAACACAGCAAGCGTGACAGACATGCTATCTGACTTGAAATGGGACACATTAGAAACAAGACGAAAGAAAAACAGACTGACTCTAATGTACAAACTTAGTCATAACTTAATGAACATAACCACAGAAGAACACTTAATACTAAACAGTGAAAAAAGAACACGCAACAGCCATGCTTTTAAGTATAGGATGCCAAAAGTATCTAAGGACGTTTTTAAGTTTTCTTTTTTTCCTAGATCAATAACAGAGTGGAACCTACTGCCCGCTGACTTAGTAAATTGCAAGTCATTATCTGATTTTAAGTTAAATTTAGGAAAACACGTGAAATGAGTAAAGTAAATTGTACTTAAGAATTATTTTTTAATTATCCTTTTTGTCTAGCTTATGCATATGTGCATATATGTTTGGTACAGTTGATGTGATGTCTTGCGGGACTTTATCAACTAAATAAATGTAGATGTAGATGTAGATCTACGTCATGAAATCGAATTGGCGGGAAATTCTAAAACCATGCTCGTTTCAAGAAGTAAATTGGTGGCTTTCTTGGTCATTGCTTTTTATTTCTTAATTCAAGAACCGCAAACAGAAACGTCAAGATTCCGTAAGATGTTGATGGGAAAAATACATCGACCATTATTACACAACGAAGGATCGAAGTTTGTCTAGAGAAAGTTGTAAATAATACTAAAAAAATGAAAAATACAATGCCTTCTTTTACCTGACGGATTGTTCGCCGTACGAAGATCGATCCAATCGTTCTCTGACTTCTCTGTTATTTTCCATGATAGAAACGCTTGGCCGAAAACGTGACAATCGCACAATCTGCAGAATCTGCTCACCGCGGGATGTGACATATTACGCCGCCACAAGCGGATATATCTGTCATCTTGACCTTGGTTACTAACTGTAACCATGCCTGATCACAGGGTAATTACAACTTTTACCTCGGTCAAATTTCTTTTGTCTTTTGCGGCATTTACCAAAGTATCAGTTAGCGTTTACACACGGAAAATGTTTACCTAGGTAAGTAAACTCTGGTACCTCAGTAAACCGTTCAAGTCTAAACAAGGCATAAGTTTAAAATGCTTGATAATAACAACAGCGCGAACCCGCAGATAGCCTGGGCTAATCTAGGCGGGCCACATCTATATTTATATTAAAATAGTAATAATAACAATAACGATAACGATAACGATAATGATAATAAATAATAAAATAAATAAATAAGATTGTCATGAAACTACTTATAGAAGGATTTACAAAAACAGTTTAATACAAGTACATTTACATATTTTGATTGACACTAGGAGCTATGATTTTCTAGAGATAAACTAAACTATGGGTTACAATTACAGTGGAACCCCGCTCTACGGACACCCGCTTAATACGGACACCCCGATATTACGGACAGTTTCGTTTTCCCCGACGAAAAGCTCATATGTTTCTTCTAAAATTAACCCGCTTATTACGGACACCCGTTAATACGCACAACGGACACAAACTCTTATACATCGTCAACCCCGCTTTACGGACACTGTTTGTATCTGCGCATTGTCTATAGTCATTGTCATGATTATGTGCTAATTAGAGATTTTGTACCCTGGTCAAATTATGACAGATTTCGGCGGGTTAATACAATTTCAAGTTATTACCAAATGAAACAGTGTCAAAATAGCATGACGCATTTGACCAGTTCTTTCTTCCGGTGCATTACCCAGTCTGCAGTCCTTATATAAAGCTTTCTGCCTGATACGCTTACACAAAAGTTTCACTTTCTTGGTGTTTTGCTACAGTACTCGCTTGTAGCCTTCTTCCTCTTTGACGTCTTATGCTTGCCACTATCAGCATCGGCCTCCGTTCGTATTGCTGGGTTGTTGCCAACGTCTATTAATTGTTCAAGTAAATCCACGTGCTTCCTAGGACCATCAAAAATATAAGCACACGGTATTTCCATACCAAGACCTCCACCCCGATTAACTGCGTTTCCACATACTTCAACTGGTCCTCGATTAGTAGGCTTTGAAATAAAATGGGTGACTATACCAGTGCGGTTTTTGGTGTTCGCGAGGTGATATGGAATGTGGCCGATAACTCGACTTTCCTTTAGCACGGCGACTGCGTTTTTTCAACTGATTTCAAGAACAGTCTGTACAACATAAAATTTATTTTAGTCCGAGAGTGATACAGTTAATGATTTGTAATTTACAGTACAATTAAAACGTTTTGTTGCCGTACAAGTGTCGGCCTTAGTGTTTGTATCGATAAAATACGTGTCCGTGACTTTTTTCCGAGGACCCCGGTTAATACGGACACCCCGTTAATAAGGACATTTTGGCATGTCCCCTTGGTGTCCGTATTAACGGGGTTCCACTGTAATCAGGAACTAAATTAGTCTCTTCCGCAGCCGTTATTAGGGCCGTCACGCGTGAAGCGTTGCGTGACGACTCTAATAACGACTGCGGAGGAGACTAGAACTAAATTTAAGAACTTGAGTCAGGGTGTCGACTTAACATAATCATCCCTATCTGAAAGAGACTCAAATAAAAATCTTCGAATTGTTTTCTTAAAGATTGGTTTAGAAAAATCTCTCCAGTCTGGAGAAATTTGATTCCATAATATCGCTCCAGTTCTCGAAAAAGAGCGTTTGAAAATTTCCGACTTAACTTCTTTCCGAAGATAATTCCCTTTTGCGGCATGCCTTGTGTTGTACCCATGAATTTCATTTGACCTAGTAAAAAGAGCTTTGATAGGCGAAGGGGCTAGTTTTTTCCAAATATCATGCATGAGATTCACAACCGCGTCAAAGTAGATCATATTTACAGGTAAAATCTTTGATTGAATGAAAAGAGGAATAGCATGAGCATCACTGGGCGCAAAATAAATCAGTCGAAGGGCTCGTGTTTGGAGAACAAGTAGTTTGCCAATGTACGAGTTGGCTGCGCGACCCCATACACAAATCCCGTAGGATAAATATGGCGGAATAAGCGAGCGATAAATCACTAAAAGAGTTTCAGTTGGAACAAAGTGTCTTAGTCTGGCTAGAATTCCAATAGTCTTACTTATTTTCAATGAGATAAAATCGATATGGTGCTTCCACTTTAGGTTACAATCAATAAGAATTCCCAGAAATTTCACAAAATCTTTACGATCTAGAGAGCAGAACTTATTGGCACTGTTATCATACATTTTGATACTAATTTCCTTATTAATCTTCAAGAGTGATGGGAAATTCTTAAGATCTTTTGGTCGGCAAGGTAACAAAATGGGCGAATTTAAGTATCGAGCGGGAATAACTTTTCATAAAAATGGAAATATTTTCGTAGTAGACCAGGGTAACGATAGGATCCAGATTTTTAGTGGGGAGGGTGAATACGTGGGTATGTTTGGTGGGAAAGGAAGCCTTGATAGTCAGCTTTCGGATCCTTGAGATTTATCTGTAGACAGTGATGGAAATATCATTGTTGCTGATACAGGCAACAAACTGACTAAGATCTTTTCTCATGATGGCAAGTTTCTAACGAAGATAGGTGGGCAGGGTTATTTTACTTTTCCTATCCACTGTGTTCAGTGTGATAGATATCTCATAGTATCAGACCGAGACGAACATTGTCTTGAAGTTTACGACAGGAATGGAAACTGTCAGTACAAGTTTGGAAAGCAGGGTGGAGGGGACGGGGAGTTAACTTATCCCCGTTGTTTGTCATTGAACAAATCAGGACACCTGATGGTCTGTGATTCAGTTAATCATAGAATACAAGTATTTCAACTCAGTGGAAAGTTTGTTGGCAAGTTTGGAAGAAAGGGCAGTAATGTGAAGGTGAATTAATCAACATGACACGAGCGTGGGACAAAGAAAAATTCTGAGTCCCCGACAGGAATCGAACCCATGACCTCCCGAACACCGGGCGGGCGCTCTATCCACTGAGCTACGAGAACTCATGGAGAGCAAGGTCATTTAACTGAGTTCACATATGATAGGTGTCCTGCATACTGCTAGGATCAACGCTATCCATGAGTTCTCGTAGCTCAGTGGATAGAGCGCCCGCCCGGTGTTCGGGAGGTCATGGGTTCGATTCCTGTCGGGGACTCAGAATTTTTCTTTGTCCCACGCTCGTGTCATGTTGATTAATTCACCTTCACATTTTCATTACCGAGCTTAAAATTCACCATTTTTATTAACTTATCAAAGGGCAGTAATTTAGGAGAATTCAATTGGCTAAGGTCTGTGGCAGTTCTCAGTAATGGTCGAATGGCTGTGTCTGACAAGAATAACCATCGCATCCAGATACTGGAGTGAACATTGTCCTCTACAAACAAAAAGAAAACCAGTAATTATGGGATTATTTTACAGGGATTCAAAATTCATTTTAATATTGTTTTTTTAATTGGTGGAAAATCTTTTCCGTAATAAAAGGCTAGAGATGCAGCATTCACGTAATTGCTGGTGGTTTGGTTCTGTATCGGTGTAACTGTTCTATTATTGTTTTCGGGGTAGGGGGGACGGGTGGGTGGGTGACAAAAACAAATGTGTCTCTTGCAGATGGACGGGATGAATATCTACATCTATTAAGTTGTATTGTCTGAATTATTTTTTAGGAAAAGAAACCGTTTGTTTGTTTGCTCTACAACTGCGTACATTAATTAATAGAGTGACTAGCAATTCAAAATAAGAAAGTAATAAAACCACTTTTTGGATTAATTGCTTAATTCTTAATTTAAAGAAACGTATCGTTTCTAAAATGATTCCTATATTCTGACATTTAATTATCTTTATGATGTTTTTATAGCAAGTTTGTTTTAGGGATTAGCAGGTTATTGACGGTCAGTTATGTACTGGAAAATATGTAGTATAATGAAAATTGCTTCAATGAACTTACTGAGTTACTAATTGCCTTGAAGTTTGTATTTTCCTTATTTATACTCAATAGCAGTATTTGTTAGCTACAGTGTTACAGTTAAACCCCTCTGTACGAATGATTGCTTAGTTCGGACACCTCAAGATTACTGAAAGTGATTTTAGTTCGTAGCTCCAACATTTTCTGTTAACTTGACCAGCTGAAGAGAGACACCTGGATTATATCAACATTTAGTGTGCTCCTGACGGTGTCTGCGAAAATGGGATTCGACTTTATCTGTAGGTTAATATATATTTTTAAAGTTTACTCATCTCTAGCTTTGGTTTATTGGAACTTTAGAGTTAGCTGCTTTAATGGTAAAACGTTTTGTGGAAAGAGCTGTTAGCAATGATCAACAATGGTGAATAGCTTTGGACATGAAATAATTGTAAAATATTCATTTACTTTCACGATGTGAGAAACTGAAATAAAGTGTAAGTTAAGTGAAACTGTAATATGCCTTCAGTTATCACTGTTTCTCGAGAAGCGAATTGTTCTGTTTACTTTTAAGAGAAATTTGCGAGCCAAAGGTGAAATCCATAAACTAATAATAACAGAAGGAAAGCAATGTTTCCTTTGCACTGAGCAAACAATAATCTTTGTTGTATTTGTTCCTTTACAACTTCGCTCATAAATCTTACAAACATGGTTTTTATTTTCGGCTCATGAACTCGAGTAATGACCGGAAGGAGTGCACCAAAGCGAGAGCACGCTCGCGGGTTACTACAAGAGAGGAAAAGCAAAGAGCGCCTGCAAGAGAGGGACAGGGAAATTCATTTCCTTCCCCGAACATCGCTCAAACTCGCGCCACTCAAGCGCTTGCTATGCAGATAATGAAAACGGAGAAACTAACAAACTGTTCATTAACGAATGGAGACCTTATCGATGAGCATAACATGAGCCTTGGTTTGATTTCTGTCGTTCTTCTGTTTACTTGCCTTTCCGGGATGGAAACGTGTATCGTTGTAAGAATTGTAGACGAGTATAGCTTACTACTAAGGTAACCTATAAATAACAAGCCACAAGGCAAGACACAAAAAGTATATTTGACGGCTAGCGGCTAAAAATAGTGAGGTTTTGTCCCTTATTGAGACCAGAAGCATGGATTTACGCCCCTTAGCAAGCCGACGAGCATCCATCCCCGACTATTTCACATGAGAGCCCCCTCCGATCCACCACGCGGAAAGCGAGCCAAACTCCAGATTAAGCAGTCCGGGTATAAGCAGTGGGCAGTGACTGTGTGGACAATTGATGGGGAAGCTCCCCCCCTCCCCCCGACATTTTACTGTTGTAGTGCCTCTCGTCACATAGGAGTGTACCACCATGCACCAAACTGTTGGGACAAACTAAGAAAATGTTGGGAGGAAAGTAACCTGTGTTGGACTAGCATCCAATCCGGGGGAAGCCGCAATACTCTTGACTGCTTTATACCACGCAAGTCAGGATAAGTTCCAGCAGTGTTGGTCAGTTTGGCTAAAGTGTGACATCACTCCATTATTAACTGAAAATAGCTCACTATTTCAGTGTGGTCAGCTGTTACAAATCACAACAGCTCTTAATTCAAACTTGCTACTGATTTTTACCGTCCAAAGAAAAAGATCGATATCAAATTTCTTCTTAATGAGTCACGATATTTCTTTAAATAATTTTGAGAGAATCTGGGTTTTAGTCAAACGCTTTTAACTGTGATGATTGAGTCTTGTATTCCCATAACGTGTCTTCTTACATTTGCCATAAGATGGTAAGGAGAAATGAGGCTTTCATCACAGGCAGAGATAAAACGGAAAGATTTTAGAGGATGGATAACATGCCATTGCCATATGAAAATTACAGTCCATAATGACATAAGTTGTTTTGATCATAACAGACTGCCAAGAAGCATTTTTCCTCTCGTGAGAGATCGACGCGCGGCGTGCGAACCAGCTCACGAGGAACGCGTGACTCGCAGATAATCGCGACTCTTCGCGACTCCGTAGAGATTGTAAGTTCAAACCATTGCTTGAAGTTCTGTCTGACCAACAGACCCTAACAAAATGAGCTGTCCATCTTTTGCGCGTGATCAAAACAAATGAAGCCTATTCGGACAGAAAGGTATGGAACGCCAGAACTGTCTTATGATACTTTTTTTTATTATATTGGGTGGTTATGTCATTATATTGAGTAGTTATGTTATTATATTCGGTGATTAACTCATTATACTCGGTGCTTATTCCATTATACTCGGTGCTTATGTCTTTATATGCGGTGCTGTCTTCATTATATTCGGTGCTTATTCCATTATATTCGGTGCTTCCCTCGTTATATTCGGTGCTTTCTTCGTTATATTCGGTGCTTTTTTCCTT
Source organism: Orbicella faveolata (assembly GCF_042242905.1). Classification (NCBI taxonomy): domain Eukaryota; kingdom Metazoa; phylum Cnidaria; class Anthozoa; order Scleractinia; family Merulinidae; genus Orbicella; species Orbicella faveolata. The sequence continues at coordinate 2,241,140 of NW_028301542.1, read as the reverse complement.
ATATTCGGTGCTGTCTTTATTATATTCGGTGCTTATTCCATTATATTCGGTGCTTACTTCATTATATTCGGTGCCTACTTCATTATATTCGGTGCTTACTTCATTATATTCGGTGCTTACTTCATTATATTCGGTGCTTACTTCATTATATTCGGTGCTTACTTCATTATATTCGGTGCTTACTTCATTATATTCGGTGCTTACTTCATTATATTCGGTGCTTACCTCATTATATTCGGTGCTTACTTCATTATATTCGGTGCTTACTTCATTATATTCGGTGCTTATTTCATTATATTCGGTGCTTTCTTCGATATGATCGTCACCAGTCTTCGCAAGGGGTCGTACAATTTGGAGGTAGTCTAGGGAAAGCCGGGAAAAACGGGTGTCACGAAAACTCAGACCCCGAAACAGACCCCGAAAACTCAGACCCCTCGAAATTAAAAACTCAATTGTTATCACCCGAATTGCTCTATGGCCACAATGGGGCGAGATGTTTATCTTCTCCGGTTTATGTTGTGTAGCCGATATTTACGTAATACCGGACTACGCAAAAGTAATTGATCGTGTAAATTGAAGATAAGCATACGGTAAAATAAAATAACATGATAAAAGAACATAATAAAAGAAAACAAATGGAAACAATTAATATGTTTCTTCGCGGATGTTCAGACCATTAGGATCAATTGTTCTGCCTTTTTGAATTAAAAAAGCTTCCCTGGCCGTACGGATAGAGTCTCGGTTAGAAACGATTTTTTCGATGGGGATTAATTGCATGTCGTTAGCAGTGTGGTTAGGAGAGGACAGGAAATGTTCGGCGGCTGTAGTAGGTTTAGATTTGTTGTTAGGGTTATCTATGGTACGGCGGTGTTCATTAACTCGGTCTTTTAATTGTCGTTTCGTCTCTCCTATGTATTGTAAATTACGGCGGTTACATTGAATCATGTAGATGAGGTTTTTAGTGTCACAGGTCAGGTTGGATTTTATGGCGCGCGTTTCCCCGGTAGAAGTATGTAGTAAGTCCGTGAGAAATGTAGGGACAAGTAGCACAGTTTTTGCCACAACGGAAAGAACCAGAAGTTGTGTCGGTTTTTGCTTTTGTATTCTTCATTTCAATTTTCGTTCACTCACATTTCGAGACCAGACATGGCGGTTCAATCGGTTCGACCTTCACGTGCTTTTTACGTGTTGACTTTTTACGTGCCGACAGTCACGCAACGCACATAAAGTCAAAAAGCAGATTGCGATCAAACGAGTATGTTTCAGAGAACAACACATTTTTTTGCTGCATACGATTGCATAAAAAAGGTCTGTTTTGAAAAGCAGTGTCGGCTGCTGTTCTAAACCTTGTTAGTTCTTCACTGTTTGACCGACGCGACAGCGATAAACGTGAGAAGTTAAATATTTGTGTTTCACGTTCGATCGACGCGACAACATAAACCGGAGAAGATAAACATCTCGCCCCATTGTGGCCATAGAGCAATTCGGGTGATAACAATTGAGTTTTTAATTTCGAGGGGTCTGAGTTTTCGGGGTCTGTTTCGGGGTCTGAGTTTTCGTGACACCCGTTTTTCCCGGCTTTCCCTAGACTACCTCCAAATTGTACGACCCCTTGCGAAGACTGGTGACGATCATATCGAAGAAAGCACCGAATATAATGAAATAAGCACCGAATATAATGAAGTAAGCACCGAATATAATGAAGTAAGCACCGAATATAATGAAGTAAGCACCGAATATAATGAAGTAAGCACCGAATATAATGAAGTAAGCACCGAATATAATGAAGTAAGCACCGAATATAATGAAGTAAGCACCGAATATAATGAAGTAGGCACCGAATATAATGAAGTAAGCACCGAATATAATGGAATAAGCACCGAATATAATAAAGACAGCACCGAATATAAGGAAAAAAGCACCGAATATAACGAAGAAAGCACCGAATATAACGAGGGAAGCACCGAATATAATGGAATAAGCACCGAATATAATGAAGACAGCACCGCATATAAAGACATAAGCACCGAGTATAATGGAATAAGCACCGAGTATAATGAGTTAATCACCGAATATAATAACATAACTACTCAATATAATGACATAACCACCCAATGTAATAAAAAAAAGTATCATAAGACAGTTCTGGCGTTCCATAGAAAGGAATTGAAATACAGACTCCAAAGAATTTCTCTTTTGTTCTGATCAATGTTTTAGTGACATCTGATCAACGAGCTTAAACGATGTACCTCGGGGTCACATTCTTAGGAATCAGTATCCAAGACAAAATGACAAAGGCTCTTTAAAGCAACGTTCCATGATTGGCTTGAACAAGCGAAAAGATTAGCATAATAAACAGCCACGATTCCAAGAAGAGCTAAAAAAAGAAAGTCACAAGACTTCATTGTTTCGGGTTGAGTTCCGCGAAAACCTTGCTTTACTCGCTTGTTGCTGAACACGACATGGATATCAAAACGTTGCTCCATAATCTCCGTGAAGAAGTGTCTTGCTCGGTGTGTTCCGACATATTTACCGATCCAAAACATCTGCCATGTTTACACAGTTTCTGTCTGCACTGCTTGAAACAATGGCATAGGACGAGTCATGGCCGCGACACCATCAGATGCCCGAATTGTCAAGCCGTTAGCAGAGTACCTGAAAGTGGCGATCTGAAAGATCTTCCAACCAGTTTTTATCTGAATGGCTTGATTGATGTGCTGGCAATCAAAGAGTGTAGAAGTACTCAAGTAAGATGTGGGAACTGCGAGAAGAAAAGCTCTGCCACTTCTTATTGTTTCCAGTGTTGCATATTTCACTGTCAAGAGTGCGTCACTGCACACAACATCATGCGAAGCAATAAAGATCATCGTGTTCTGGCGCTGAAAGACTTTGAAGACAAGGACTATGAGGATGTGCTAAAGCGACCTGTGTTCTGTACAAAGCAACGGCACGAGAAAGAAGAGCTAAAGTACTTTTGTAAGAACTGTGAAATGGCCGTTTGCCAATCTTGTGTTTTGATGGATCATCCTGGTCATTCTTTGGAGCACATAGAAGACGAAGCTGAAAGACAAAAGATTGAAATGAAATCAATGATTGAAACACAGAAGCGTAATTTGCAAGCAAAGCTGACTGCTGTTAGTAAACTTGATGAAGACTACGCGAAGATCATACAACGAGGCGAAGAGGTAAAGAGGGACGTTCAGAGGACTGTTGACGATTTAATTGCCAATATTGAAGCGAAGAAACAGACTATTTTTGCAGCGGTGGAAGACCAAACAAAGAAATCACTCGAAAGTCTAACAACCCAGAAGACCGAGATCGAGAATCAAATAGAGGTGATCAAATCAACGTTGGATAAAGCTGATAAAGTTTTGACACGAAGTGCAAACGCTGAAGTCGTTCAAGTAAAAAAGTCATTACAAACAATCTTGGAGGGAGTTGATCAAACTACTAAGCCAACTGAGCGTGACCTGAAAGATCTTCCGATTTTAGTTTTCGTGCCAAATCTAAAGATGTTGAAGACTGTCAACACCGAAGAAATTGGAACACTGAAAATACTGCAGCAAACTGAGGCTAGTCAATCTGTCGCTGAGGGCAAAGGACTCGAAGAAGGAACTGTTGAAGTTGAAGCACAGTTTGTTCTGACCACTAGAAACGCAGAGGGAGAGCAGTGTTACAATAAACATGATCGTGTAACGGTAGAGATCAGCGACGAAGAAGGACGAGAATGTGCGACGGAAGTGCGAATAAATGACAATAAGGATGGAAGCTACAAAATCAGCTATTCACCCAAAGATCAAGGCAAATACAAAGTGACAGTAAAGGTAAACGGAGGACATGTTCTTGATAGTCCTTTTTCCATTGATGTGAAATTATTTCAGTTAAAACCTGCTTTTTCTTTTGGAAAAGAAGGTTCGTCTGTCGGAATGTTTAAGTATCCCTTTGGGGTGGCAGTGAATGCCAGGGACGAGATAGCTGTAACTGATTTTGGGAACCACAGAGTTCAAATCTTCAAGAGTGATGGAAAATACTTAAGATCGTTTGGTCGGGAAGGTAACAAAGCGGGCGAATTTAAGTATCCTGTGGGAATAACGTTTCATACAAATGGAAATATTTTCGTAGCAGACCAGCATAACCATAGGATCCAGATTTTCAGTGGGGAGGGTGAGTACGTGGGTATGTTTGGTGGGCAAGGAAGCCTTGATAGTCAGCTCTCTAATCCTTGTGGTTTATCTGTAGACAGTAATGGAAACATCATTGTTGCTGATGCAGGTAACAACATGATTAAGATCTTTTCTCCTGATGGCAAGTTTCTAATGAAGATAGGTGGACGGGGCTCTTTTTTTTATCCTATCCACTGTGTTCAGTGTGATAGATATCTCATAGTGTCAGACTGGAATGAGCACTGTATAAAGGTTTTTAATTGTAATGGAGACTTTCAGTACAAGTTTGGAAAGGAGGGTGGAGGGGACGGCGAGTTTAATTTTCCCCATTGTTTGTCAGTGAACAAGTCAGGACACCTGATGGTCTGTGATTCAGGTAATCATAGAATACAAGTATTTGAACTCAGTGGAAAGTTTGTTGGCAAGTTTGGAACAAAGGGCAGTAATTTAGGAGAATTCAATGGCCCACGGTCTGTAGCAGTTCTCAGTAATGGCCGAATTGTTGTGAGCGACTCGGGTAACTATCGCATCCAGATACTGGAGTGAGCACTGTACTTTATGAAAAAGAGAAACTCTAGGACATTAATTCAAAATTCAAAATTCAAAATTTATTTTAGTTTTCAGTTTGTTTAATATGTGGAATTATTTTCTGTGATAAAACGTTAGAAATGCAGTGTCCACCCAATTGCTTGTGGTGTGGCTCTGTATCGGTTGAACTGTTCTATAATTGTTTTGGGGTTAGGTGGGACGGGTGGGTGGGTGACAAAAACAAATTTGTGTGGCTTGCAGTTGGATGGGAATAATACGTACATCTCTTAAGTTGTATTGTATGAATTATTTTGAAGGACAAGAAAAAACGTTTTTTTTTTTTGTTTACTTTACCAGTGGTTATATTATATAATAGAGTGACTAGCAAAATAAGAAAGTTATAAAACCACTTTATGGATTAATTGTTGTAATAAGAACCTCCACTATAGGAGAAAAGGCTGTTTAGGGGATTTGCCTTTTCTTAATTTAAAGAAGAAACATTTTGTTTCTCAAATTATTACTATACTCTTTGACATTTAATTGTCGTTATGATGTTTTTATAGCAAGTTTGTTTTAGGGATTAGCAGGTTATTGACAGTCAGGTATGTACTGGAAAATATGTAGTACAAAGAACATTGCTTCAATGAACTTACCGAGTTACTAATTGCCTTGACGTTTGTATTTTCCTTATACTCAATAGCAGTATTTGTTAGCTGCAGTGCTACAGTTAAACCCCACTTTACGAATGACCGCTTTATACGGACACCTTGAGCCTTATGGAAATTGATTTTAGTTCCCAGCTCCAAGATTTTCTGTTAGCTTGACCAGCTTAAGACAGACACCTGGATTATAGCAACACTTAGTGTGCTTCTGACGGTGTTTGAGAAAACGGGGTTCGACTGTATCTGTAGGTTAAAATATATGTTTTTAAAGTTTGTATTTTTAGCTTTAGTTTATTGGAACTTTAAAGTTAACTGCTTTAATGATGAAAGGTTTTGTAGAAAGAGCTGTTTGCAGTGATTAACAGCAGTAAATAGCTTGATATGAAATAATTGTAAAATCATCTTTTTCTTTGAAAATGTAAATAAACAAAGTGTGAGTTCAAGAAAGTTGCTCTTTGCTTTGAGTTTACTTTTTAGTTTCTTATGTGAAAAAAGAAATTGCTAGAGATCGTAAAGAGAGGTTCATAAATTCTCCAGTACAATGGGCCGAATAAGCTTGTTTAATAAGGTTTTATCGTATTTAACTCTGTTCTTTTGTGACTACGTTATAAATTGAAAAAACTTGAGTTTGCTTTGGAGCTATGAAAACGAAATATATGATAAGTTACGTGGTCATTTGATACATCACTACGTTTCCGCTACCTGTTAACACGAACCGTGGTCGAACAATAACTTTACCTCTTTGACTGTGTTGAGATACAGAAGAAACACTTCAAAGCAGTTACGTTAACCTTCCCCTCCCTACAAATCTCTTGCACGCTACTCTTGGCGGGTCGGCAAGGCGAGCGAGCACCAGTTTCATATTCTGCAGGGTTTCTTTTTTTCTGGTAGCGCTAAATTCATTGCGTGGAGAACTGGACTCGCGAAAGGAAATCAATGGCAATAGGTTAGATAAACTGGCGCCGTTCTTAAAGCGTTTTATGTTTCTTTCTCTGTACCTCGGTATTGTGCCTCGCCAAGGTTTGTTTTTGGAAGCAATGCTACAATGCTTTTCGTTGTCACGATACTGTCCCACAGGAAGTTAACGCCGAAGAGCCATTTAGGGAAAGGCTAGATACAACAAGCAAGCACCGAGGAAGCGTATGATACTTGTCCAAACGAAAGAGCAATCTGACGGATTTTTCAGTAGAAGCCAACTTAAAACCAAGAAATGAAAGAAGAACCCCTGGGAGTCACGCTTCAGTTTAAGTTTGTAGTTTCTAGAGCAAAGAAAGATATTTTTAAGTTTTCTTTCTTGCCACGAACAATCAATGAATAGAACTTTCTTCCTGAGGATATTTTCCCGGAATGCATTGTCCGTAGATAGTTTTAAATCAAAGTGAGTTTTTAATATTCGATTGTATTAGTTTTATTTGGATTTTTTTAATATTTTGGATATTTTATTATATTATTTTTATTTAGATTTTTTTATTTTTATTTTTTTTATTTTTTTAATATCCCAGTGTATTATTTTTATTTAGATTTTTAAAGCTGGTGTGATATCTCAAGCATTTTACCAAATTAACTAAGTAGAGATGTAGATGTAAAGTGCGTTCCTCAGCTTTCGGCTTCTCTGTCTTCTCTTCAGTGTTTCAATCAGAATGCATACAAGTAAACATTTCCCTTGTTTTCCCGCCAAAGAATAGAATCGCTTCAACAGTGACGTATGACGGCGCTAGTGTCCCTGCTCTAGTATGGTATTGTTGGGACGCCCCTAAGTTGTGTGTATGATATACAGCGCGCTCGTTTGTAAAGCCTTGGAATGAAGGATTATTAAAGCTGACCGGATCGTTTGACTGCTTGGGAGTTTTTCGCGAAATAAGTTTACTTTCTCGCTAAATATCCTGGGAAAGTATTTGTCTTCTCCTCATAGCCACAAGACTGAAAAAAAAAAGGTTGAACGTATCTAGATAATTGCTAGAAGGAGGAAATGAGAAACATTCCATTGAAAACATTTAATTTGTTTCTTTCTCAATCTTTAACTGAAAAGTTCTTTACTGTTGATTAGTTGACCGATACACAAGATCCTTGTCAGACCAAAAAACACCTTTCATTCCACCAATAGAATAACTACACGCCACATGTATATAACCATGAGGCACTGATGGTTACCGAGCCCCGAGTTACGGGGGAGGGGTAGAGGGGAGGCCCATACGAAAAGGTCGGGGATGCTCGTCGGAAAATTTAAATTAAAGTCCAAGAGGAGATCAATCTGGGTTAAACTCTAACTTTATTGTCAGTACACTTAAAACGAAAATGACAGCGTTGACGTCTGAGGGTCTTCAAGTGCACACTTAGAAAGCTAAAAATAGCTCACTATTTCAGTGAGGTCAGCTGTTACAAACCACAACAGCTCTTAATTCAAACTTGCCACTGATTTTCACCGTCCAAAGAAAACGATTGATATCAAATTTCTCCTGACTGAGCCGCAGTATTTCTTTAAATAATTTTGAGAGAATTTGGGTTTTGGTCAAACCTTTTGAACTGTGATGATTGGGTCTAGTATTTCCATAACGTGTCTTCTTACATTTACCATAAAATGGTAAGGAGAAATTAGGCTTTTATCACAGGCGCAGATGAAACGGAAAGATTTTAGAAGATGGATAAGATGCCTTTGCCATATAAAAATTACAGTCCATAGTGACATAAGTACTTTTGATCATAACAGACTGCCAAGAAGCATTTTTCCTGTCGTGAAACATCGACACCCCATGCCCAACCCTCCTCTTTTACCCGGGCTTGGGATCGGCTGGATGTACCCAGATTAGACTGGATATACCCAGGCAAAGTCAAAAAACAAAAATTTACCAAACTAGACAAGAGAAAACTTGTAGAGAGACTCGCGGTTGAGGCAGAAGAGGCTGCTGGTAGGCAAGATCTAAAGACCCTATATAGAATTAACAAAATGTTAAATAATGGTTTTAAAAACAACGATGTCCCTGTAAAAGACACAGATGGTAATGTTCTTTCGAAAGAAGCAGAAAAGCTGGCATGCTGGAGGGAACATTTTGAAAGCATTCTAAATAGGCCAGAACCTGAACAGGTAGCTGAGATTCCACCGGCAGTAGAGGACTTGGATATCTGCATAGATCCACCTACCATGGAAGAGGTGAAAGCTGTCATCAAAGTGATGAAGAGCGGGAAGGCAGGTGGAGCAGATGGAGTGACTGCAGAAATGCTCAAGGTTGAAGAAACTGAAACACCACGCCTTTTGACGTGCATATTCAGAGAGATATGGGAGAGCGAGACGATTCCTGAAGCGTGGAAGACCGGACTCTTTGTCAAATTACCCAAAAAGGGTGATTTGGGTGACTGCAACAACTGAAGAGGCATCACTCTGCTCCCCATTACCAGCAAGGTCTTCAGCAAGATCATCCATACAAGACTGGCTGAAACACTGGATGAGTACATCAGGCAGGAACAGGCAGGTTTCCGCCCTGGACGCTCGTGCTCTGACCACATTTTCACCCTAAGGCAAATTCTAGAGCAGAGGAAAGAATGGAATGCTCCCCTGTATGCCAACTTTATTTACTTTGAAGAGGCGTTTGACGGCATTTACCGAGATTCCCTATGGAAGATATTAAGGCACTACGGGATTCTATCAAAGCTGGTAAATGTCATCAAGATGCTTTGCAGTGACTTCAAGTCCCAGGTTATTTGCAACGCAGCGCTTACAGACGCCTTCAGCGTGACCACGGGTGTGAAACAAGGGTGTATTTTCTCCCCCTTTCTATTATTCTTGGGGATCGACTGGGTTTTGAAACAAGTGACTAGTGGTCGAAGGAGAAGGATTAGATGGACATTGACCTTGATTATGCAGAAAAACCTTAAAAGACCTTGATTATGCAGATGATATTGCGTTGCTCGCCCATCGACACCAGGACATGGAGGCAAAGACCAATGCCTCGGCAACTAAAGCAGGGAAATTAGGCCTGAAGATCAACATTAAGAAGACAAGGCATTTGAGGATGAGTGGCAGGACCAATGAATCCATCATGGTGAATGGGGAAGTGGTAGAAGAGGTTGATCACTTTACCTACCTGGGATCTAAGGTGTCCACCAGCGGAGATGGAGAAGAAGAGATCCTAGTCCGGATTTCAAAGGCAAGCCAGGCCTTTGCCTCGCTTCGAGGCACTTGGAGATCCAAGAACATCAGCCAGAACACAAAGATCCGATTTTTCAAAAGCAATGTCTTAAGCATTCTACTGCATGGCGCAGAATCCTGGAAGATGACCAAAACCATCAGCCACAAGCTAGAAGTCTTCCAGAACAAGAGCCTTCGTACGATTCTCCGTATATACTTGCCCCAGACAATCTCAAACTATGAGTTGCGCAGAAGAACAGGAACAGAACCAATCAAACAACAAGTCCGGCGAAAGAGATTGAAATGGATTGGTCATGTGCTGCGCATGCCACCAGCAGCATTACCACGAGTTGCCCTTAGGTGGACTCCTGATGGCCGTAGAAAGAGAGACAGACCGAAAGAAACATGGGGGAGGACAGTGGAGAAAGAGATGAAGGAGAACAGCTGGACATGGGGTCACCTGGAACGACGAGCACCCGACAGAAGACAATGGCGTACTTTGGCCGAGGCCTTATGTGTTTCAAAACACGAAGAGGATTAAGTAAGTAAGTAAGTAAGTAAGTAAGTAAGTAAGAAAGATCGACGCGTGGCGCGCGAACTAGCTCACGAGGGACGCGCGACTCGCAGATAATCGTGAGTCTTCGCGAGTCCGTAGAGATTGTAAGTTCAGTTCCTCCTGACCAACGCACCCCAACAAAATGAGCTGTCCATCTTTTGCGCGTGAGAAAAACAAAGGACATCTATTCAGACAGGAAGGAATTGAAATACAAACTCCAAAGCACTAATGTTTCGTTCTGATCAATGTTTTAGTGACATCTGATCAACCAGCCACATGTGTCACATTCTTAGGAATCAGTATCAGGCAAAATGACAAAGGCTCTTAAAACAACGTTCCATGATTGGTTTGAACAAGGGAAAAGATTGTCATAATAAACAGCCACGATTCCAAGAAGACCTAAAAAAGAAAGTCACAAGAAGTCATTGTTTCGAGTTGAGTTCCGCGAAAACCTTGCTTTACCCGCTTGTTTCTGGACACGACATGGATATCAAAACGTTGCTCCATAATCTCCGTGAAGAAGTGTCTTGCTCGGTGTGTTCCGACATATTTACCGATCCAAAACATCTGCCATGCTTACACAGTTTCTGTCTGCACTGCTTGAAACAATGGCATAGGACGAGTCATTGCTGCGACACCATTAGATGCCCAAATTGTCGAGCCGTTAGCAGAGTACCTGAAAGTGGGGATCTGAAAGATCTTCCAACCAGTTTTTATCTGAATGGCTTGATTGATGTGCTGGTAATCAAAGAGTACAGGAGTAGCCAAGTAAGATGTGGGAACTGCAAGAAGAAAAGCTTCGAGACTTCATACTGTTTCCAGTGTTGCATATTTCACTGTCAAGAGTGCGTCACTGCACACAACATCATGCGAAGCAATAAAGATCACCGTGTTCTGGCGCTGAAAGACTTTCAAGACAAGGACTATGAGGATGTGCTCAAGCGACCTGTGTTCTGTGCAAAGCAACGGCACGAGAAAGAAGAGCTAAAGTACTTTTGTAAGAACTGTGGAACGGCGGTTTGCCAATCTTGTGTTTTGATGGATCATCCTGGTCATGCTTTGGAGCACATAGAAGACGAAGCTGAAAGACGCAAGATTGAAATGAAATCAATGATTGAAACACAGAAGCGTAATTTACAAGCAAAGATAGACGCTGTTAGTAAACTTGACGAAGACTGCGTGAAGATCATACAACGAGGCGAAGAGGTGAAGAGGGACGTTCAGAGGACTGTTGACAATTTAATTGCCAATATTGAAGCGAAGAAGCAAACTATTTTTGCAGCGGTGGAAGACCAAACAAAGAAATCGCTTGAAAGTCTAACAACCCAAAAGATCGAGAACCAAATAGAGGTGATCAAATCATCGTTGGATAAAGCTGATAAAGTTTTGACACGAAGTACAAACGCTGAAGTCGTTCAAGTGAAAAAATCATTAGAAACAATCTTGGAGGGAGTTGATCAAACTACTAAGCCAAATGCGCGTGACCCAAAAGGTCTTCCGATATTGGTTTTCGTGAAAAATCAAAGGATGTTGAAGATTGTCAACACCGAAGAAATTGGAACACTGGGAATACTGAACGAAACTAACGCAAGTCAGTCTGTAGCTGAGGGCAAGGGCATTCAAGAAGGAACTGTTGGAGTTGAAGCACAGTTTGTTCTTACCACAAAAAACGCAGAGGAAGGACAGTGTTACAGTAAACATGATCGTGTAACGGTAGAGATCAGGGACGAAGAAGGACGAGAATGTGCGATGGAAGTGCGAATAAATGACAATAAGGATGGAAACTACAAAATCAGCTATTCACCCAAAGATCAAGGCAAATACAAAGTGACAGTAAAGGTAAACGGCGAACACATTCTTGATAGTCCTTTTTCTATTGAGATGAAATTATTTCAGTTAAGAGCTGCTTTTTCTTTTGGGAAACAAGGTTCGTCTGTTGGAATGTTTAACAATCCCTGGGGGGTGGCAGTGAATGCCAGGGACGAGATAGCTGTAACTGATTGTGAGAACCACAGAGTTCAAGTCTTTAATAGCGAAGGAAAATGTTTAAGATCTTTTGGTCGGGAAGGTAAGAATCTGGGCGAATTTAAGTTTCCTAGGGGAATAACTTTTCATAAAAATGGAAATATTTTCGTAGCAGACAACGGTAACCATAGGATCCAGATTTTCAGTGGCGAGGGTGAGTACGTGGATATGTTTGGTGGGAAGGGAATCCTTGATAGTCAGCTTTCTAATCCTTGGGGTTTATCTGTAGACAGTGATGGAAATATCATTGTTGCTGATACAGGTAACAAACTGATTAAGATCTTTTCTCCTAATGGTAAGTTTTCAATGAAAATTGGTGGGCAGGGTTCTTTTTCTGATCCTATCCACTGTGTTCAGTGTGATAGATATCTCATTGTGTCAGACAACGGAGCAAATTGCGTAAAGGTTTTCAACTGTAATGGCAACTTTCAGTACAAGTTTGGAAAGCAGGGTGGAGGGGATGGGAAGTTTAAGTATCCCCGTTGTTTGTCAGTAAACAAGTCAGGACACCTGTTGGTCTGTGATTCAGATAATAATAGAATACAAGTATTTCAACTAAATGGAAAGTTTGTTGGCAAGTTTGGAACAAAGGGCAGTAATTTAGGAGAATTAAATTTCCCATCGTCTGTAGCAGTTCTAAGTAATGGCCGGATTGCTGTGTCTGAATGGCATAACAATCGCATTCAGATACTTGAGTGAACACTGTCCTTTACAAACAAAAAGAAAACCGGTAATTATTGGATTATTTTATTTGAAATTCATTTTAGTTTTCAGTTTGTTTAATTTGTGGAATTCTTTTGTGTGACAAAACGTTAGAGATGCAGTATTCACGTAATTGCTTGTGGTTTGGTCCTGTATCGGTTGAACTGTTAAATAATTGTTTTGGGGGGTAGGGGGACGGGTGGGTGAGTGACAAAAACAAATTTGTGTCTCTTGGAGACGGATGGGATGAATAACTACTACATCTCTTGAGTTGTATTGTATGAATTATTTTGGAGGAAAAGAAACCGTTTGTTTGTTTGCTTTACCAGTGGTTATATTATATAATAGAGTGACTAACAAAATAAGAAAGTTATAAAACCACTTTATGGATTAATTGTTGTAATAAGAACCTCCACTATAGGAGAGAAGGCTCTTTAGAGGATTCGCGTTTTTTGTGATTTAAAGAAGAAAATGCTATACTCTTTGACATCTAATTATCTTGATGATGTTTTTATAGCAAGTCTGTTTTAGGGATTAGCAGGTTATTAACCTGCAGATACTGACAGTCGAACCCCGTTTTCTCAGACACCATCAGGATCACATTAAGTGTTGATATAATCCAGGTGTCTGTCTTAACCTGGTCAAGCTAAGAGAAAATGTTGGAGCTAGGAAGTAAAATCACTTTCCGTAACCTCAAGGTGTCCGTATAAAGCAGTCATCCGTAAAGCGGGGTTTAACTGTAGCACTGTAGCTAACAAATACTGTTATTGAGTATAAGGAAAATACAAACTTCAAGGCAAATAGTAACTCAGTAAGTTAATTGAAGCGATGTTCATTGTACTACATATTTTTCAGTACATAGCTGACTGTCAATATATATGTTTTTAAAATTTGTATTTATAGCTTTAGTTTATTGGAACTGTAAAGTTAGCTGCTTTAACCATGAAACGTTTTGTAGAAAGAGCCGTTAGCAATGAAGAACGGTAATCAATAACTTTTGATATGAAATAATCGTAAAATATTCATTTACTGTCACGATGGGAGAAACTGAAATAAAGTGTAAGTTAAATGAAGCTGTAATATTCCTCCACTTATTAGTGTTTCTTAGAAAGCGAATTGTTTTGTTTACCTGTAAGAGCAGAACGAGAGCAATGTTTCCTCTTTACTTGTTTAAGATATTTTTTCTTTTACAACTTCGCTGATAAATCTTTCAAACATTGATTTCACTTTCGGCCCATGGACTCGAGTAAATAACCGGAAGCGACGCCCAAAATCGAGAACGCGCGCGCGGGTTACAACACGCGAGGAAAAGGAAAGAACACCTGCGTTAGGAGGGTTGAGGAACTTCATTTCTTCCTCTGAACACCGCTCAATCCCGTGCCATATTATTCTTCAAGCGCGTGCTATGCAGATAATGAAAACGGAGAAACTAACAAACAGTATGTTTATTAATGCATGGATACCTTATAAATGAGCATAACATGAGCCTTGGTTTAATTTCTCCCTTTGTTCTGTTTAGTGGCTTTCTGAAGACCTATCAGTTTCAATACAACTAAGGCACGTTCCCCCTAGAGGACGGTACAAAAGCTTTGAACCGTCATGAGTTAGCGCTGAGTCTGGCAGACTTTACACTCTACTTTTAGACCCCTCCTTGTGTTATTAAAAAAGCCTGGAAATAACAACAAAGATCGGACTATAGTACAGTACAGTGATACAAAGATCAACCAGCACTACAGTTTACAGAACTACATCAAGGGTTTGACTCAAAAAAGTCGCGCCATTTTCTCATCCAATCAGAAATAAAATCAAAACCAATCGTGTCTCGCTGGCGCTCGTTTCCCCGCGCTTTGCCTCAGCTAAATGTATTTTCTTTGAAATTTGATTGGCCCGTTGGATGAAGTTCGTCCTTTGTGACTGGCTAAGGTGATAACTTTGGTTTTGGTTTTACGAAACTCAATTGAAAACCGCCCTGACATATAGTCTGGCACAATTAATGTCTTCCCTAGCGTATTCGTGTAAGTGAGATTTGACTTTGATTGCAGGTTAATGTATTTTCAGTTTTTAAGTATTTTCGTTTGTAGCTAGCTAGATTTAGTTTACTGGAACAATAAGTTAGTTTACATTGCAATGAAAAATTTTTAGAGCTGAACTGTAAGCGATATTTAACAATTAGATTATGAGCTCGAGGTTTCTATTGAGCGAGTTCCCGTGGTTTTCTGCTTTTCACGTGAGCCACAAGCTAAGGTAAACAAGAACTAACAAAACCACAAAAACCAGAGAAGACAGAAAGTCACGGGAAAACTGGGAACGACAAGAGAACAGCGTCACAGGAACCATGACAGCCACGCGAATCTGACGAGAACAACAAGAAAGTTTTATGTGAAATCAAATGAGTGACATGTGACGTCAATGGCTGTTGTATCGTTGACCAGTCCTGAGCGCTGACTTGCGATTGATTAATTAGTTAACATTTATTCACTGAAGTGGAGGTGAATAGTACTTTGCTAGTCACCTCCGAGTTAACCAATAACAACGCGTAAAAAGTACTATTTACTTACGTGGTATATTCAGTGAATTCTTCGCTTTACGGACACTCTCGTAAGCGGACAGCCATACTTACAGACACTTTTTCAATTCCCTTTTTTACCTCCCGGTCAGGCTCTATATTTACACCTTCCCGTAAGAGGACGCCCTTACGTAAGAGTACGCGGACATCCCAGGTATAATAATTGACTCCTGGCATGGAAAATTGTCTTTAATTTGCAATAAAAAGCTTCAGTTGTTATTTTTGGCGACGCAATTAAACATGTGATTAAAACCCGCTAATCTGAATCCTGCCTGTCCGCTTATGAGAATAATTCCCGTAAGCGGACAGCTCTACTAATGGAGACTTTGTCCAATTCCCGAGGGGTATCCGTTTTAATACGAGAGAGTTGGCTGTACAAGTAAATGATCCATATACCACGTGACTCGAACATTTGACTCGGGGGCCAGCTGATCAACTCACGTTAAGCTTAAAAGGAAAATTATGCGTTGAAAACGAGTAATTCAGACATAATAATTTTTCTCTTTTCTTGGGTCTAGCGATATTGTTTTTATGCTTTTTGACTCTCGGTATTTTTTTACTGAACGCAAACTTAACGGAACGGCGGTCAAAATGTCCAAAGCTCTGAGACAAGCAACTGAATTATTCCTAGCGGTTCAGAATGCTCTGCACAAGCTCGCGCTAATAATATACAATGCAAGAATGCCACGCATTCTGTTTTAACAACACTTATCTCGAGTCTAGCAATATTCCACTTCCTTTTGTGAGCATAGACTAGTTCCTATTAGAGACGAACAAGTAAATCGATCATTGTCCACGGATCCTGATTTTCCAGTTTTTTTCGGGCGCGGGCTTCCCAAGGCATTCTGGGACGTTTGGCGGTACCTGGATCAACATGGCGGAAGCGAAGTTGCTTCTCGGTAAAGAAGTAGCGAGGTAAACTTTATTTTGCTTCGTTTTACCAGTAGATATGGGAGTTATAGTAACACGGGAAAAGCCTATTAACCGTATTCCACCGGAGAGAGATTCTGTTGCCTTTCTGTTTGATTTATAAATTGTGCGCTTGTTTACGAAGGTTTCGTCCGTTCTCACGTGTTTAGCATGGGGAAAGTTCCAAGTACGTGTATTTTTAAGTTTTCTCAAATTT
Source organism: Orbicella faveolata (assembly GCF_042242905.1). Classification (NCBI taxonomy): domain Eukaryota; kingdom Metazoa; phylum Cnidaria; class Anthozoa; order Scleractinia; family Merulinidae; genus Orbicella; species Orbicella faveolata. Next base: position 2,224,689 of record NW_028301542.1, on the reverse strand, counting down.
AAACATGGCAGAAAAATAATTTTGTAGAAATAAGGGTTTCAAATTAAACCAAAACAGAAAAATAGCTTTGTAGAAATAAGGGTCTCAAATCAAACCAGGGCAGAAAAATAATTTTGTAGAAATAAGTGAACACTCATGACTTTTGAAAACATTACTCAACTCGTGTGTCAATGAAAGTAATTCGAACCTATATTCGGACACTCTTCTTCCCCATGGGAGGGTACTCCCAGAAAAAAATGGGCCTGGGTGTGTGCGGCCTGCTTCCCACCTTACCCTACATGTACATGCCATCTATTTGGACCTCTATTTGAGACCAAAATCTGTGAATTTCCCTATGACCATGGCCTGACCAAAAATGTGATACCCTATTCAAGACCTGACCCTCAAATAATACCCTGATTTAGACTTGCCGTATAATTAGTTCAGACCAATGTTAAAGACATTGTGAAGGGTTTTTGTTGATGGTCTTATCGATAATGATGAAAAGGTAGCCAGCTTCTTCCAAGAAAAATATACCCAATTCAAGACTAGAGTGCAAAAACCATACCCTATTTGAAACCATATGGCCAAAATCGATACCTTATTTTTGACCAAAATGGCTAAAAGTCCCTATCCTTTGGGGTCAGACATACCTATATAGCCCATATAAGGAAGTGTGTGAACAGCCTGGGGATGCCCGTCAGAAAACTGAGTTCCATTTTGTCGTGATCATGAGAAGTGGCCCCACAGCAAAGCCTACACTGTTTATGTTTTGTGTTGTTTTTTTCAAGTTTTAATTTTCTTCTGCATAGTTGGATATTTTTTACACGGAAGAGATGTTATTTTCTTTGTAAATTATACAGTTTGCATCCTTTTTTCTCAGAAATCCTTAAACCAGAGAATTCAAAAATTGATTGCTAGACTAAAGACACTAAGCCTTAAATATAATGACTGGCCCCTAAGGAAACAGAGACCCTCAATGTTCCCCAAGGCAAAGCATATAGGGACATTGAGGTTGAGGGGAAACAAAACTCACTGTTCCTGCACAGCCAGTCATTAAGTGTTTGTTATACCTCAGGGGCATAGCCAGGATTTTTCCAGAGGTACACACAATTTTCCAAATCCCCCCTACCCCTGACCTCCAAGTCCCAAATCTTTTTCAGGTGACTTGATTAAAGGCAAGGTTATGTTGTAAGCCCAACATTTTTACTGTATATGAAATGACAACTAAGTCGTAAAATTTTTTGTTGCCTTTTTCGGTTCATTGACTGCAGCACCTCAAAAACAATCGCTGCAAGGTAATAATTTGTGATCGATTTTTGGCCATGGTAAGGCGAGGAAATCGAGTATACTGCGAAGACAGGCTGAGGTGAAAACAACGCATTCAGCCTTACTATCCAGCTTGTTATCTGCTCGCTATTTTCCTACCTTTCCTCTAAATATATCATTCAAAATTTGTTTGACCAATGAATAACACGCTTCTCTGGAAACTGACAGTCGGGTGCGGGAAAAAAACAGTCCCTTATTTAGAAAATATACATTCAAAGGAAACAAGCACAGTTAAATGCATTGAGGCAAACTGTGCTTTGTAAAAACAGCTAGCTTTTACTCTTGTGCTTTTTTGTTATTTTTCACTTTTTTATTTTATTTTTTTACTTTTGACTTTTTGAGGTACGCACGTGCATACCGTGCATACAGGTAGCTATGCCCCTGTACCTCCCAACTCCAAAACTGTGTGCTTGATGGCGGCTGGCACCGTGGTTTTAAGGAGCATGACCTTATCATGTGCGATTTGAAAGTCCAAGTTGTTGTTTCCCTAGGGAGTTAAAGAGTTTTTTTCGTCCCAGGGAATTTGTGAGTTTTGACAGGTTAAACACGTGACAGGTTCTCCAGTCGTTAAGTCATTAAGATTTACATTAACATTTTGAGTTGAGAGGTAAAAAAAGAGCTGTCATCCATAGAACACTTAAGTTGGTGTTTGACGAACAAGTTTTCCTTAAGCGACCATACTTCATACAATAATCTTTTCCCGGCTGTCTGAAATGAGGTTTTCTCTGAGAATAGGCACAAATACTGACAGCTATAAGTAAGGGACACTTGATATTCTTGTCAGCTACTTGTATAATTGGCAATCATATATCACTGTGACAGTTGAATAAATCCCTCCAGATTCTCTTTGAAGTGTTTGTTGGAGGTTTGCCACCTTTCTGTTCTCTAGGCTCTTGTTTTTCTTTAAACTCTTGCCATATTGTTCTGCTATTCAGACCTTCCCTAAATGGCACCTGACTAGATTTCAGATTGAAAAATTAATTTTGAATAAGACCCCTTTCCCCCAAAAATACCTCTGCAAATCTCAGACACAAAATTCTTTCCAGTAAAGACGATCTATACTCCTTATTCCAAAATGGCGACCAATTTATTATTCTTTTGTTTGCATGTTAATTAGCCCTCTTTGCCTCATTTTCACTTCAAAATTCTTTTGTATTCTGTACATGTTGACGAGGCAAAGAGGGCTAATTACCATGTAAACAAAAGAATAATAAACTGGCTCCCATTTTGGAATAAGGTGTATAGAGGGGGTTATGCAGAACCAAAGCAAAGTGAGAAAACCACTCTGTGACCTTTGATGGATCGTATGTAGGGATTATAATACATAGAAAACTTGTCATTTTGTACACAGTGAGATTCGTCAGAAGTTAAAGGAGGATGTTGCAGCAGTGCAAGCAGAAAATGAAGGATTTAAACCAGGACTTGCCATTGTGCAAGTAAGGACAATTTTAAAAAAATAAGCAACACTAATAAAGTATTTGTTTTGCACTTCCCTCGTTTTTCTTATGTAAGGCTGATTCATCAATCAAAACAGAACTAGCTAGGTTTTTTTTTCTGTTACTTTTAGTGGACATTCTAATCGTACATGTACATAACTGTATGTGTGCTAAAAAATCTGTACAATGTAGGAACCCCAGATATAGTGGCCTTGAGGTGAGTGCACTTGACTCTGCTAATAAACATCTGGATGGTTGCTGTGGGATTGCTACTTTTGGAAATTCATGGTACATGTATTAAATGTATGCAGGAATACTTTGTCCAGACTTGTCAGATGCAAGACTAGAGATCTGTGGTAAATTAACATTTTGATTTGCTAACTTCAAATGTTTACATGTACATGTATGTGTTTCTTGTTTTAGATTGGTGACAGAAGTGATTCAACTGTTTACATCAAGTCAAAAGTCAAGGCTGCTGAAGAGGTGGATGCAATTTATATCATTATGTTTCTTTGATTAATTGTTTATTTTGTGCGAAACAACCATTTTATTCCAACCATATTAATATACTGTTGCAATAAATAAATAAGTATACTTGTAAGTGCGAAGTAGTTGTCAACTAGGTACTGGTCAGTGGAATTAATTGAAGATAAACAAATAGCAATTCTGGTTAATTAAACTGAACCACAGAAAATTTAAATCTAGGTGGTTTCTAGGAGAGTTCCAGTTTGCCGAAAAGTACATTGTTTCTCTTGTTAAACCTGGGCAAGAAATGGACCACATTTCACTTTAAGAAGTTGATGAAATTTATAAACATTGAAGAGCATCAAAATCCTCTGTAATCTGATTGTTAACACAGGCTTAAGTACACAGTACTATTCTTAAAGCATTCCTCCAATTCCTGAAGATTTGCATAGAAAAATACTAGAGGTCAGAAGATTAGGTCCACAAAATCTCGATCAGAACCAGTTATGTGCTGCTAGTCACTTACACAGTCATTAGTTTGGTAAATATATGTGCTCAAACAACCCATGCAATTCTGCTAAATTTTGTGTCAACATTGTGAAGATCGAGTAAAGGATTTTATTTGTTTTCTGTACTTGTAGATTGGTATGCTTGCAAGACATGTGAAGTTGTCAAGGACCTCTACTCAAGCAGATGTAGGAACTGATATTCAGAACTTTGCATTTAACTCATTACTATACAGGGGTTTCATTAACGTTTTCACCAGGGAGGGTGGGGGGCAACTGCTTTTCAGAGGTGGGGAAAATGTTTTGAACTGAACTTTTTTGTAAGAAAACTTTTCCTCTAGATAACCAAACCAGGTGGGCAAAATCATCCAGTCACAGCCGTTCAGTTTGTCTGTTGCCCAGCCCTTAATGAAATCCCTTTTTATATGATATTTACTTTTTATCTTTGGATATATCTAGGGAACCCTGTAGAGGTTACAGATTTTTTGTCAGGGTCAAATCGGGTTTAAATATGTCGCGACTAGCCGCATTGAGGCTTGGGGTTGAGTCATCCAACATCAAGATGGCACCTATTCCACTGACGTGACTCTCATGACATTTCCTAATTCGTTGAGGTGTGTGTGAGCTCCAGCAAATTGTCTTGGTCCACCGGACACTGGCCAACAGGGCCCGACAAGATGTTTTGAGATCTAGTACTGTTAGATATAGCCTGACAAGCCCTGATCTTGTTGCAGACTTGTCTGAATTCACCCCATACTAGCTGGTGTGCGCAGCCTTAACTATATGGATTTAAAACAGGTTTAATGCTGAGTAACACTATATATCAAACATATGAGAATGTGTTTTATGAGAAGAGAGTTGAAGACGTGACAAGAAGAGGAGAGTATTTTGGGTACTTCGAGATATTTGGAAAAGTGGTAAAACACAGTCAAATAATAAGGTTGATGTATCTTCTCAATCAAAACTGCAGAGTTCTTAGGAGAAAATGGGGAAGTAAAATCTTAAGCATCCATGCTAATTCAGATCAGATATCCAAACACTGTCACAGTTTAACTTCTTTTGTTTAAACTTGATGAATTATTAATGACTTTGAGGATGACAAGTCTTGGTGACCAATTGTGCTTGTACTTAATTCAAGTTTACATAGCATGAGAAAGTGATTCAGTTTTATAAAACTTTCCTGGATGGGATGATACATAATTACTTTGGAGTAAGTACTTTGGAATGATAATTCTCTCAGTATTTTCAATAGCTTGGTGAAACAATTTGATTTCATCCATTATTCAATACACTTCTGGATGGAAAGAGGCTTCATAAAAGTTCAGTCTCTTGCCCAAGAACACAAGAAAATGACCCTGGTAACACTGATAAGCCCATACTGATCAATTTTAGTCCAACATGATAACTTAAAGAGTTTGTTCAAGGTTAAACCCTTGATGTTTTGAGCAACTTACTTCTGTGCACTCACAGTGTTACACTTCTACCCTAAGGTTCTCAAAGCTGTGGATGAATTGAACAAAGATTCAACAATTCATGGCATCATTGTACAGCTCCCCCCTGATTCTGTGGAGCCAATCGATCCTGCAATTTGCACAAATGCTGTTGCACCAGAGAAGGATGTTGATGGGTAAGGTTTCATCTGCACTGTACATGCTAGTATTGGATTTTGTTAAACAGAATTAGAAGCCATGACAACAACCATTATTGCTCTACTAGAGGCTCAGTAAAAGGTCTGATGGTTCCTGTACTTCCATTACTTCATGGTATCATATTGAGGATCATACACATATGTATTGTGCATGCTGATCAATTAAATGTCCAGCTACATGTATATTGTACTTGCCCTGCCGCCCATCAGCAACTGTTATGTTAGTTTTGGAGTCTCTCTAGTCTTCCACGTATGAATGAGAAATGTTGTGGTGTGTTTTGTTGCTTGTGAAATAGTGTTTTGCTCTCCTGGTTAATTTACGACTTGTTGAATTGTGTATAGCTCTTTGCTTTGAAAATGGTTTTTGCTTTCTTGTTTTTTTTTAGGTTACATGATGTAAATGCAGGGAAGCTATCAAGAGGAGAGTTGGATGACTGCATTGTCCCTTGCACTCCCCGAGGATGCCTGGAGTTGATCAAGAAATCAGGTATTTACCCATATTTAACGGCTGTACAGTTATTTTATTCCCTGTTTCTCCTAATAAAAACTCAAAGAAGAAAGAATTGGGGAGCTGTAATGAAGCTTTTATTAAACATCACAAATTACAAGTAAGCGCCCATAGAAAATAAAGACCAAAGCCCTGTTGAAAATGTCTTTATTATAATATGATATTAGAGAATGTGAATCACATGGAGCTGGTAGGTCCTATTTCCTGTCAAGCCTGTTTGTCTTTTTTCATAACCACATACATGTTTAGTTAACTCTGACGATCTCTTACATCATACCGTAAAATAAGCGGGGTAAAAAAATGTTTTGGAACGATGGCGAGAAAAAACATATCTGAGAAATGAATTAAAAAAGCCTACACATAACATTATTCGTCAGGTCCCCAATACGTTAGCACAAGTTTTTTGTCTGTTCTTAAAAGATGGGATACAGACAAGCATGATGGGTGAAATTACCAGGGAAGCAAGGAAGGCACCAGAGGGCAGTTGGGTTATTGGAGGTGGAATTGAATTACCATGTGTGTATTACATTTATGGGAGCAAGAAACACAAAGCGCAAGTGAGGAAAGGAATACGAAAGCTCAGAATTCATTGTAGGGAGGCCACAAAAAATCTGTGTGCATGGAAAACTGCTGGATTGTAGCAAGCTGTTTGCTCTGTTACCGTACTCCAAAACATTGTTGTTGAACAGTTGTGTTGTTAATAGACAGTGGATTGCATGAAGATTTGTTTCTTTCTTTGGTATCGTAATAATTATTGTTCTTAACTCCACAACCACTGATTTATGCCTACAACTTTCAAATAAAAATTTTGATGTTTTGGAAAGAAATGCAAAAGGAATGCCCTGATACATTAGATGGGCTTATATCCGAGGGAGCTTACATGTATATCCAGAGCAATATCTTTGTTAGCAAATAGCTGAGCTTATATCCATGGGGCTTATAACTGGGGGGCTTTAAAGTGGGTTGTTACAGTATCTCTCTTGTAGTTCAAATATATGATAGTCCCTTGTAAGTGAATATGCATGTACATCTGTTGTCATATCATTGCTGCTTGTTCATGTAGGTTTCATTACATGTAACAGTGCCAAGTAGTGATGCTATTGTCACAGGCACAGAGGTTTGTCCTATGAAACAGTTAACAGCTTTAGAACCATCAGAGGCTCTACAGTTCACATTATTCAGAGTTAGAGTGCATTGGTTATCAAATCTAGTATTTAGCCAGGTCAGGGTGTTTTTAGATGTGTAGTATTCTGATTCAAACTTGTCCAACAGGTATGGAGATTGTTGGAAAAGAAGCCATAGTTCTGGGAAGAAGCAAAATAGTGGTAAGTCAACCCTTGTACATGATCGTTGATACACCTGACAGTGTGTGATAATTATGTCCAGAAACCCAACAAAGTAAATTGAAATTTCAAGATTTCAAAATCCAAGCCTTAGGATTCATGGAAGTCATGGAAAAATTGATCCTTGTCCAAGCACAATTAAGCTAGTCGTGATTTGCAGTAGAAAATGTAAGCTTTCAGCTCTGATGTCTTGACTCGCCTTCATATTAATTTTGTTACTTCATGACTACATGTTCAATGGGACAGAACATGGCATTTCTTGGTTTCCAAGGTCATAGAGTTTGCTACTTTGTTTCAAAGCTATTTGACCAGAGTTTTAGGCTATGTTCACACTAGCAGGGTGCCTGAATATGATTCTGGCAAAGCACTTATGTGAACAGACCATTAATTTTTTCCAAGTACTCACACCAGAATTCAGGCACAGAGCCCTTGTCAGGGCACAAGGCCTCCACCTTGAACTCGGGCGCTAAACAGTATTTGGGTACATAGAGTACCCAGTGTCTGAACATAACATTATTTTTTGTCAGTACCCAGGCACCAGTGCTCAGCCAGCTTTTAGCCAGAATTTGAAAAGTGGCCATCCAAAATGTGTTGTAGGGCCTGTTCAAATAAGCAATTTATAAGGCAACATAAAATATGAAAAATAAAACAATTTTCTTTAGAAAGTGGCTATCTACAGGATGCCTGGATACCCAAAGGCACCCAGTGTGGACACAGCCTTAGTTTAAAAAGACTTATACTTATGGAATAATATTTTAAATTCACCATTCTACAGTGATTTATGACGTTGTATAATATTAACGCCATGTTTGGGAAATGCACAATCTTGCAGGGTTCACCCATGGCAGATCTTCTCAAATGGCACCATGCTACAGTGACCACATGTCACTCAAAGACAAAAGACTTGCCAGATGTGGTATGTTGGTGGAATGGAAAAAAGGCTGTAAAGCCAGAATAAATTTAAATAATATTGATGTAGTGCAAAACTAAACCAACATGGTGTTACACAAGAAAAAAAGTTGAAACATCTGAATTTCTTTAACTTGTGGTTTGAGTGGGCTCCCTTACCTGCTTTACTGAAAACTAGGAAAGAACATTACCTTTAAAATCTATTCAAACTTTACGGATGGTCATAGTATTCCACCACAAGTGCCCTTAGTGGGATGCAATTTTGCCATTCATTTCCCAGAAATTGTGTTTCTTTAACCAAAAGTAATGATATTGAATGATTACTGGATTATAACAATTTCAAAAAACAGAGAGCAGCTAAGTTGAGGGATCAGGAAGTGCAGTCTTGTTTCTTGTATTCTTGTTTCTTGTTTCTTGTTTTATTTTGCCATTTATAAAATAATAACATATCAATGTATATTAAGCAAGGAAGCCCTGGGAAGCCAATAAGGCCTATGTAAAGGACTTCTTAAAATACTTAAGGTGAATTCTGCTCAAAGTTCGAGCAGTAAGTGCAAAAATTATTTACTAAAAATCTACTCACAGCACGGTAACTGTTTAAATACTATTAATTTTAAAACATCTCACTTTAACTAATATCTGTTATTGACCCTGCAATTAAACTCTCAAGCATTCTCATAGAAGCTCATGTCAAACCTTGTACATGTAGGAATGTTTAATGCATGTGTTATCGTGTTTTCAACTAATGCAAAACGTCCGTTTTAACTGAAATATGGATAACTTCAAGTTCAATTTTCTCTCGCAGGGTCAGCTTGAGAGCTTAAGTCTTGATAAGTTCTTCTTAACTTTATTCAAAACATCAGCATGCTATGAGATGTTTTTGGTAACTTTATTTTTGCTATTATTGCTTGAATGTTCTGTGGAAATTGTCTTAAGTCTTAACAAGAACAAAATGATCATAATTTAGGCCTTAAGTAAAACTAAACGTGCGAATGTGCAAAAGCAAAGGAAGGGAAAAAAGGGAAAAAGCACAATAAAATATACGTATACCAAGAAAGATGACTTAAGTTTAGAGGTGAACACAACAATGCTAGAGACATTTTGAATTTCATTGCTGAGAGAATTAAATTGTTTGGGGCTTTGAAAATGGAGATTGTTTTTTCTGGTTTGTAGGTGAGAAGGGGTGATATTGTTGTTGTTGGAATTGGAAGAGCTGATTTTGTAAAGGTATGATAGTGTGCAAACTGTGTTCTTAGCACTTACAACTCTTGCAAATGTTAAGTGTTTTCTAGATACAGTACTGGTCAAATGTTGACAAGCATTCCTTGTTCCTACTTGAATATCCTTAATCCTTGATCCTTCATGCTTTCGGCAGTAGAGGTTTGAGTTTCCAGTTTCAAGAATTTCTCAAGGAAACAATTATTTATTTCTCAAATACATGGACACACTGTAGCAATAACAACAAACAATAGCAACAAATCAAAGTTAAGTAGATTAGTTCCTAGTTTCTTTGACCCAAAACTCGAATGACTGGACTTTAAACCCAAATGGCTAGATTGTGATGATTTTCTAATTTTTAGGGGGACTGGATTAAGGAGGGTGCAGTGGTTGTCGACTGTGGAATTAATGTGATTCCAGGTAAGATTAATAATGATCCAATACAATAGCTGTTTGCTTATTCTGTTTTGTTGCTCTAATTGTGGTCAAAATTGACTGTTCAATCATGCAACAGGATTTGTTCAATGAGTGGTCAACATTTCCTCATGTAGACCACTCACATTTCACCATTTAGAAAACTAATTCCCCTGGCTGGACTTAGTTGCAGACCTGTCAGGAAAAGAGCAAGGGTCAGGCCACCTTTAGTTTTTCAAAATCAATCCTGGTTACTAGGTGAGATGTAAATATTTTTACATGTATAACAAGTCTGTTTCTCTTTTTGCCTTCTTCAGATGAGACTAAAAAGAGTGGGCGTCGTCTCCTTGGTGATGTACATTTTGCGGAAGCAAGGAAAAAAGCAAGCTGGATTACTCCTGTGCCTGGAGGTAGATAATGCCTTTTGCATAGAGCTCACATAATAATGATATTCAGGATTTTTTGCTGAACTTCTGAATGCATAGGGTTCTTTTTCTCCTCCAATGTTTCTTTTGAAGTCAATTGATGGGTAAATTGGAGTATGATTTTGTGACATGTGTAAGGTGTAATCTACATTCAAGTCTTAATTCCTAATTAGGCTGGTGTGCGTTATCGCACACACAAATTCATGAAATTCCCCTTTTCTCACACCTTTTGTCACACCAAATTTATCAAGAAATTTCTTGAACATAGTCGCTGGAAACAAGAATGAAAACAACTTACTGAAACTTGCATGAAAGTACAGGGAAACAATAATGAGAAATAAGCAAAAAAGTGTAATTAATTTACATCCTTAGAAACTGTACAAATTGTCAAACCATCCATACCAAGTCCCCTTAGTCAGATGCCATTTCCAGACCACATAAGGACTGAAGACACTCTTTTACAGTATGTCAAACTGTTTGGGTTCAAACCATATCAGTTTGTGTATTTGGCCATGACCTGTTAGCTGATGGCTGCAACTGTTTTTTGTCTACAGGTGTTGGTCCAATGACTGTGGCAATGTTGATGAACAACACAGTGGACAGTGCTAAGAGGGCTCTTCAAATGCAAAAGGTCTCTCCTACCTTGAGAATGGGATTCTCTTTAGCACCATTGTTTCCATACCTCAGGCGCTTAATAAGAAAATGATATTTTATTGATAACTTAGAATTAATCTGAACAGTAACTATGATATGAATTTGATTTCTTCAGTGTGTTTAGAAGGTACATTAGCCTGCTCACACAGACAGATTTACGGCTTTGTTTCACAGTGTTTTTCGGTGGCATGAAACAAAAGCCAGAAATCTGAGTGTGTGTGCAGGCTAGAGGTACATGTATGTGGGGTGATGTGTATTTTGCATGTAAACATGGTTTACTGTCAGTAATTCTATTTTTGTGTGCAATTAAATGCTTATCAAGACTAGCATACAACAACTTTTGGCTGTTTGACTACTGAGAGCAATTTTATAAATGCCATAAAAATTTATAAAATTATTTTGTTGAAAGTACCCTGTATGAAATATTTTTGAAAGAGACACAAAGTGTATCTCATTTTAGCAATCCAGTTTGTCTGAGTAAATATTAATTTTTAGAATCCAAGAACTAATTCATCACACCACTAGTATGAGTAAATTAAGAAAGTGCCATTAAAAATGTCTACAAATCTTGTACGAAAGATCTACAAAAGTTAGTAAGTACCTACATGTACACGTGTCATCATCATACACTGGAAGATTAATTTTGCCAAAGTGCCTCAGCCAGGCACAACTCTATTGAAGTGTTTGCAAGGAAAATCTCCAGATTAACTGATGACTTAACAAGATGAATATTGGTTGAATGTGTTCTCCATTTATCTCTATGTTGTCATACATGCACATACATGCATGTTAAAAAGTAAATCAAGGAACTTATTTGTCATGTGCAAATAATACCTGAGATTTACTTTGAGCAAAAATTTGAAACAAACATGTATAATTATATTATTTTAGCAAAGCTCACCTAAACATTAAATGTGTCTAAAGGACACTTAAAATAAAATTGTTTGGTTTACACATACATGTAGGTTGACTCTAAATTGTTAAATTGCCCACTGGTGTTTTGATTTTTGATTGTACACAAATAATTATTTATTATACATTACAAAGAGATGAAATCTTGCCAAACTTCAAACTTTCACTTGCATGAAAAGTTATCACAGTTAATGTTTATGGAGTGAGGGAAGGATCTGTGACCAGGTGAGGATACAAGACATACTTCCACAAAACTAATGACTATTGATGATTTTCTGGTGCTCTTGCAAATTAAAACAGTGCTGAAGAGGATAAAATAAATAAATTTATAAATGTTCAATATTTAGAGAGGAAGATATGTTAGCTTCAGCTGGTTTCCTCTATCCCGGTCAAATTGGAATTTGGAGATGTTGGTTTTTGAAGAGGGGGGAAAACCGGAAAACCCACAGAAAACCCTCGGAGCAAGGCAAGAACCAACAACAAACTCAACCCACATATTGCACCAGGCCAGAACTGAATGCAGGCCACATTAGTGGGAGGCGCCATCCCTGTTTCCTGGAGGAGAGAGAGAGATGAGATTGTTATCTGAAAAGGTTGTCTTGAATGATACATGTAACTCTGTCCCTTGAGTAGGCAGATGATAAGACTGTCCAGTCACCTTTTGCTGCTGAAACTTGTAATGGTGCTTGACTGGTTAGCACTTAATGGACCTAATTGATTATTGACACTTCATCATGTCTTTTTGACTCTGTGCCTGACTTCTTGTGTCAAGGTGTAGTGAGAGCCAGTGAGAACGCTTTGTCTGCTTCACTGTATCTGTTAATGAGAGCATTGTGGCCTGGTGATCTGTACCCTTGAACATGACTGGTGTGGGTGCAAGCCTTTACCAGGGCTTTTGCATTGTGTATTTGGGCAAGATTTACTTTGGAAGTACTGCACCTCACTCCACCCAGGATTATAGGGGAATCTGTGCATGTCATTGTTTACACTTTGCATTAAAGAGCTCTCAAATTGCATTAATTACTGACATTTTTAGCTCTTTGGATGTAATATTGGAGGAGATATTCCTTTGGCTTTTTAAAACTGCATAATTTCTGGGTGTTTAGAGCACTAATGAAGCTCAGACAGTTAATCATGGCATAATATAAATTATGCTTGTAATGTTCAGAGTTGATATTTTTATAGCTTGATTAGAAACTGAGTAACACACCATTACTAATATAATGACACAGGTCTGGCTCATTTCGTGCATTGGATTGGAAAAGACTTGAATTGAACTATGTACCTCTTGAGTGGTCCTCAATGCTCTGGTTGCAGACTTTGTTGGTATGTTGTTGTTGGTCTTCAGTCTGTGCTTCTTTTTGGTGGGAAAACAGTGTACAAACAATACAAGTGTTGCTGTGGATACTTTAACTGGTATTGACTATTGCTGTGCTCATTTCATTCACTACTGATGCCTAACAGATATTTTGGAAGAACTCAGTGAGGAACAGCTATTTGAAGCAACCTTGAAGCATTGCTGGTAGTGCAGATGAGCTGAAGCAGAAACACTGGCCATAGCATAGTCTTTGCTAGCTTACACTGTCGTTGTCATTACTTTATTTTTTTCATTGTAAATAGACAGAGCAAGCTGATTTTTTCGTGTATTCTTATAACTGCACCATCTTCCTTTGCCAGACTAGTGTACATTTTAAGGAGCAGATTTAAGTCGTTTCTGCCAGATGTTGTCTTGGTCCAAAATTTTTTTGTGTCAAACTGTTGTTATGGATTTTCTTTCGATTCTTATATGTACAGTAGTTTGTACATGTAGTTTATTTTTTCCATAATGTTGTTGCAAATAAATTAGTACAGCAATGGTAAGACTGCTACAGTAAATCACTTTGTGCAGGTCCTTTCCTTACCCCAAATATTGTAATGAAAATCTCAGCTGTACAACAGTGTCATTGCTAGCAAATGATGTGCAAGTTTGGGTCTCTCTCGTGTATAATTAGTTAAAATGTTACAATAGTAAAGTTACTGATTGTAGGATAATTAGACAGTATGCTTGTGTGATGGTTATTAAGTAAGTGTTCAGTTAGCCGGGTAAATGAATACAATTTTGGAGAGGCAAATATACAGTACATGTCATCATCATTGTGAACAGGGACATGACATTAATATTGTTTTTGGTATATATAGAAGCCACATTGTTTGAGCGTAAAAACAGGCAAGAGATTAAGCCATCTGTGCAGCTGCCGAGCTAGAAATGCACCTGCCATTAACTGTTACATGGCAAGGACTAGTGAAGGGCAGTCATAATTGGTTTCAGCTGGGTTGTGTCCATTATTTTGACATTGGTATCCCAGCTTTATTCAACAGCTCTGGGAAAAAAGTATGACTTTTGTCATTACTACTATGCAAGTGACAATTAGAATAAACTTTAAGAGCTATTCATCTTAGTCAGACTCTCAGCTGCATGTATGGAATACCAATACGAGCTTGCAAAAAAATTAATAAGCTATTTTAACATTATTTTTTGAACTACATGTAACTTCAAGTCGCAAATAGTTCCTTTTATCATATAATATAGTGTTAAAAACATGTGCACTGAACTCAAGTGTTTGAAATAAATTATACTTTGTGTCTCATTCTTGCTTTAGTTTTACCTTGTTGATGCTTTTCTATAAAGACACTGCTCCCTTAATGACTGTGGTGTATTTTGTTGAAGTGGAGTTTGTGTACATGTGGATTTCATATCAAATCTGAAGGGTACATGGATTTTGTGCAGTTTTGTGGATGACTGTCTTGTATCCTCCTTAACAGGGTCCTTGCTCAACTTTCATTGGTGTTGCTTTTCATTTCTTTTAAAACTTGTTCATTGAAGTCTTCTAGAGTTACAGAAACTGGGGTTTTCTTCTATTCTTAATTCGAATTATTATTAAAAGACAGCCAAATTGGGCAGTATTATGTCACAAATTTTGTGACATCTCCAGAATAATCAAGATCATTTTGAAACGTATTGCAAGAAAACAGAGTTCTGATACTGGAGATCTTCCTGAATCCAGGATTTTCCAGTTATTTTGGGGGTCTCTTAGTATGAAGATTGAAGTATTGTTTGGAAGATTTTTTTGTGGTCACTTTGGAACATACGGGTGTATTTCCAAACAAAATCGAACTGTGCTGTACGTCAAATCTTTGGAAGCCTTTTGGAGAGGGTGGTAGAAATTTTTGAGAAAAAATTACCTGGCATTGCTTTAGTTGATGCTGTGGAGTTCATTGTCCAGTTTGTAATTTTGGTGCGAGGGATGACTGCTTCAGAGCAACAGGCCTATGTTGTAGGGTGTTGTCTTTGAATTATGCATTGAAATCCTGTTAGCCTGCTGATAAGTTCATTTTGCAGGGTGGACCTTGGAATATTCGTTACCTTCCTCTCAATCTCCAAAGACCTGTACCAAGGTATGTCTGTTTCCTTTGGTTCTAGAATTGTTTTCACTCTTTCACTTTAGTGTCAAAAAGTTATTGGTTTTGCACTATTATGCTACACGATTGGCTAGAACACTTGTGCCACTTATTGATCTCCAATCAGAAGTAAAACCAATACCAATTACAACGATCTTGCACTCAATTTCCCATGATTAATATCTACTACATGTATTTTCTTTGAGTTTTGATTGGTTCATTGGATTGTCTGGGGCCTTTGTGATTGGCCAGAGTGATTACTCTGTATTGGCTTAACGACACGTAATTGAAAATCACTCTGACTAGTTACATGTAATAGAGGGAAATGGTTATGAAGTCCAGTAGATCTGAAAGGAGGAAACATGCCGAGACTTAAATTGGAAGGTGTATGTCTGTGCACAACCTTTTGTTTTACATTTATTCACTATTTATGGATTACATAATCAACACATTTCTATGGTTAATAGTACAAATATTTTAACAAGGAGCCCATGTCATATATGTGGTTTTCAGTGGGGTCTGCATGCCAAAAATTAGTTCCTCTGACAGGGGTAATCCCTCAGTGTGCATGACAAAGAACTTTAATTTAAGCCTTCATATCCATTCCCCTGTATTACCTAATAAGTCCTTGTTAAGGTGGTTCACAAAGAGTTATTTATTTTAAAATATAGCCTTGTTGTGAAGCCAAAAATTATAATAAGTAGTAATAATTATCAGTGGCTATGTTCTTGTCCATGATGTCAATTAGGAATAACTTACTAATTAAATCAGTCAGAACATGATTTAGCAAAACTTGGAATCCCCCCAGCTCTTAAATTTGTTTTGCATAATGTTTATTTGTATGGCAGACTGTCTTTCTCCACTACCATTTTGATTGTACAATATGTTGCTCCTTTTGTAGCGATATTGACATATCAAAGCAGCAGATGCCAAAGAAAATTGCAGAAGTAGCAAAGGAAGCTACAATTCTTGACTATGAGGTAAATTCTGTTTATGAATTATGATTGATAAATGTAGAATTGAACATGACATTAAACCTCTTGACAAATAGCCCGCCAAATACTGTCTTTTTTCAAGCAAACAAACTTATGACTTTTAAACAGGCAATCTGTACTTTTTATGGAAATGCAACCATAATAATTGGTCAACATTTTTCTGTGATCCTCTTTACTGAAATCCATGATACTGGTGAAAAGAAGACATGTCATTTTTGTGTTGATTACAGTAAGTTAGACAGGTGAAGGAGCAGTTAAAGGCTGAGAACTACCTAGCGCATCTTATTGATTAGGAATATCTAGTCCAGAATGCAAAAACACCCAGCCTCAACCAATGTACTGTAAATTAAGGACCTTGATGTACAAGACCATTTTGGGACCAAAATTTTCCACATTCCCACTTATCAGACTGTGTGAATATCACACTTCTCTGATGTATTGTATTGTTTTTGTTTTCCTGTAGATTGACCTTTATGGAAACAAAAAGGCAAAGGTATCCCTTAGTGTTTTGGAAAGACTGAAGGACCATCCTAATGGAAAATATGTTGTTGTTGCTGGGTAAGTGGAGTTGTTTTTAACGTAGCAGAACTCATCAAATGACTGTCCAGCTGAACTCTGTTTTCTGCATGATGTAACTCCTTGAGGCTCTTAATTAAATGTTTGTTGATTTCTCTAGCTGTGTTCGGCTTTATCCTTCAATGCAAACCCTATTTGCAAAGGAAATGAGTTAATTTGACAAATTGATTGAATTATGGACTAAATTGAAATTACTGAACAGACACCTGGCAATATGGAATCTATATGTTTTATATAATAAAGAAATGAAAAGCATGTTAATGATGTTATCTGTGCACCTGTCGTCCAATTGATCATAAGTAAGAACCAGTTAATGTGAGAATAATTTGATATATTAATATTTACAAATATATAACCTTTTCCAGTATGACCCCCACTCCATTTGGAGAAGGAAAGAGTACAACAACTATAGGCGTGGCACAGGCAATGGGAGCCCATCTGAAAAAGAACTGTTTTGCTTGTATTCGACAGCCTTCCCAGGGCCCAACATTTGGCATCAAAGGTATTTTAAGTGATCCACATTATGAACACTTTCAGTGTAGGTTGGATTTTGGTTAGAATTCTAAAGTTAATTAAAAAAACCATTAATCTGGACCATTCAACTGGGATACATGTAGATATAACCCCTTTGATAGTACACATTATGTAATCTCAGTACATTTTCTTCCACACTGATTTGCTTAACCCTGTTTTATTATGGGAATGGTGCTATGCTTTCTCTCTCAATATAAAAAAGTGCAGATGTCAAGAAGACTGTTTATCAGTTGAAAGCTTTTTACCAAACGGCCCCTTTAGAAGCCACAAATTCTATAAAAGTTCACTAGCCAACAAATTCAGCTTATACTTATTGTGATTTAGTAATTCTGACTTAAATTGGCTACAAGCTGATCACATCATTTGTAAGATGTGTCCTTTGTCTCATAGGTAAATAATAATTAATATAGTACTACGTCATTTTAGGTGGTGCAGCAGGTGGAGGATATTCACAGGTTATACCCATGGAGGAGGTCAGTATCAATCTGCGAAGAATTATTACATATGGTCAGAATGGTTTATCAAGTGTTCTGGTTAAAAGTTTTCTTCAGTACAAATTTTGAAAGTTATTTAACCAAATTTAGCCAATCAGCTATTTGTCTGATATATAAATTACATTGTCAAGTTTCAAACAGTTCAGTTTGTATTTTAATAAACCTCTACAAATTAATGTTCTTTATTAAACTTGCTCTGCTGTGGTTTATTTAGTTTAACCTCCATTTGACCGGTGATATTCATGCCATAACAGCATCAAACAATCTTTTGGGTAAGTGGTAAATATAAAATAAAACATAATTCACAGTTTGCTTATATATATGTATATACCAGAAAAGGATATAAAAGCACCATGTACAAGAATGGCTCTCTTTCTCAGATTGAATTCTAACTTAAGGATGTTTGCACCCATTGTTTCTGCAAACCCTTACTGCACACTTTATTCATGTTGCAATGTCACGCCATATCACAAATGAAGTTTACATGCTAAGGAAGAAATACAAGCAAGTATAGGACTTGGTATAGATGATCCATTTTCCAAAGTTGAGTGGCTCTTAGGCACTTTGATTAGGCCTTTTTTGGCAAAAGGTGATGTTTACTTTGCTGCATGGCAAAAAAAATCTGTATATGAAAACATTTTGGGCATGAGTGGCTTTAAAAGTTTGTTTCATTTGCAGGAAAGCTAACAATAGAATCAGTAAACGTGAGAACCAATATTTCATTGTTCCCAAAAATATTGATTCCTTTCCTCATCCGTACAAAATTTCTAGACAGTTTAGCTTCACTAAACAGCTTGGCTTTAGAAATTCCCCACTCCTGTGGAATTTCCAACAACCTTCCATGGGGTGGGTATGGACAGTTTTTTAACTGTTTGAACAATCAAACGTGACACCAAATAGTGATGGAAATCCGGATATTCTGACTAGTCTTTGGAGAAATCTTTTTCGTTGTTGTTGCACCAGGATTGTTGAATATTTTATAGGGTTGAGAGTAATAAAATTGTAATTGTTTTAGTAAATTAAATGTTAATCTCAGTGGATCCTTTATATAAATATGCACTAAAAACTGGTAACTTTTTGCAAATTTTCCTGAGAAGTATGCCATCAGCTGCCCTTCTCCCCAAAGAGGTTGGAGCCTTAATCTGAAGTCCCCACATTGAAGTTTAGATGATCACTTTCCAAATCCTGTTTGACAGCCTGCTGGCAAGCACTGTTCCCAGTCGGAGACTGTAATATACTAGTTTTCATCTGGGCCCAGAATTATAATGAAAAATCATTGTGAGTTGGCTGTTTCCATTTCAGCTGCCGCTATTGATACAAGGATGTTCCATGAATCTACTCAAACAGACGAGGTATGTTAAGATGAGGTTTTCTCTGCACCCTGAGTAGTCTGAGTAACTGTCAATATTGACACAACAGGGAATGACTAAAAAGACGACATAATTTTCTTTCACATTCCACTACTTTTAAGTTATAATGTCTGCAAACATGTTTCTTATATATGTGTGCCTGCAACAATAAAAATTGGCTGAATGTAACTGATCTGTATTTGGAGCATGATGCTAAGTATCAAAGGTTACCTGCCAGTATGTAATTGGGCTTCAGTTGCCGTGGTAAAATATTCACTGGTACCCATTTATACATAGTTGGAGTGAGACAATTTGTAAATAATGTATCATGGACAAGACTTCCTTGTAAGGAACCTAGCTAGGGCTTGACATTGACCTGTTTGGATCCAGAGGGAGATACACTAACAGCAATATCAACACAAAACCTGATTCTGATTGTAATTGATTGTTTCTTAAGAATTGATGTCTTACAATATAATATGGCACTTTTAGTTTATGAATGGTCTGTTTTCTTTTCAAGGCTCTCTTCAGCAGGCTTGTACCAGAGAAAAATGGGAAAAGGAAATTTTCAAACATTATGCTTGGTAGACTAAAGGTAAAACATTGTATGTATTATGTATTCTATATCTCTGTTGCCCCACTGGTATGTTCATATCATCGTTTCACTGAACATTATCATAGCCAACCTGTCAAGAATTGATTGTTATTTGATGGAACTGGTTCACTTGACCATGTTAGCTAGTAGTGCGAACACAGAGCTGTATAACAACATGCTTTTTTCCCCAAAAATTCCAAAAGCTTAATTAATTCAAGTCTTGTAAGTCCATCACTTTTAAATCAGAAGTAGTGTTAGGTTGACAGTGGTAATGTTACTTCTGTCAACTTAGTGCAACAAAGAGCTAGTAAGTCAATCATGGCAGAACAAAAGTTAACATAATAATTATGTTAATAATAATATTTTATTCCTTTTGTCAATCTTTTCAAATAGAGCTTAATTAAGTGATAAGCATTAATTTTGACAACAATATCAATACAAAATGTCATGAAGGCAGCTGGGGACAATAGAGAAGACATCAATAAGGGAAAACATTGTGACGTGTCACCAAATTCTCAAAACTGACATGAAAAGAAAAGTCTGCATGGAATCCACCAGCAAGGGAGAATCAATAATTATTATTAGGGTGGCTATGAAAGGAGTACTGCAAGATAAGTGAGATGCGGGTGTTTCTGACCTTTGTTACTTTGCTTTGGTTTTGTTATTTGTCATCAGAAACTTGGCATTGATAAAACAGACCCTAACGAGTTGACTCCTGAGGAGATCTCTAAGTTTGCAAGGCTAGACATTGACCCAGACACCATAACTTTCCAGCGAGGTACTGTATGATATTCTGCAACCTTAGACAGGAGTTACATTAATAAATAATTTATCAAAGTTTTCACCAGGAGGGCAACTGGTTCTTACAGGCGGGTAAAACTTTTGAACTGAACTTCTTAATAAGAAAAACTTTCCCTGGGTTGTCAAACCAGGCAGTTAAAATCATCCTCACAGCTGGTCAATTTGCCCAGTGACCGGCCGTTAATGAAACCTCTGTGTAAGCCAATGTCAGTATCATAGAAGATTTATTGCTCAACTTTATGATTGAAACTGAAGAGCTGTTAATGTATACTTGACCAAGCCCAGTACTTAGAGAATAATTTGCCTAGCAATAAGGTACTCTGATTCACTGATTTTACTTATTGGCCCTCTCGACCGTCTCTTACATGGAATAAACATAGTTTTGGTTAAAGAAATGCCAGTGCCTTAAAATGAGGCCAACTTGGATTTGTCTTGAGTAAGCACGCGTGTAAACATTTGGGCAGCATGGAAAGCTGATTGTTTCTGTATCTTTGCAAATTGCTTGTAACTTACAATAGGTGATTTTCCCCATTTCAGTGATTGACACCAATGACAGATTTCTACGAAAGATCACTATTGGTCAGTCGCCAACAGAGAAGAACAGCACCCGACAAGTAATAATTTGAAAATTTTCTTACATTTTAAAGGGATTACAAAACTGGTGGCTGAGTTTATTTTATGTCAAATAAGTTTTGTCAAATACTTGCTTTGAAATGTAATGCTAGTGAAGAAATAACTTATTGCATGGATCTAAATTACAAAATCACACCTCATTACAAACAAATATGTCTCCTGGGGTTTAAATTTATTTTATAAGGTGTACGAAAAAAACAAGATGTAAGCTTTGTTAACTGTTCAGCCTAACAGTTTTTCAGAAACCCATATTGCAATCTGCTGCAATCTCCTTCAATTTTTTAATTTGTTCGTTTGCTCAATCTTTAATCTGTATTTCTATACGAAGCAAGTTCAAGGTCTACTGTAAGTTACAGACCAAGTGTTTTCTCTTCAATTTATGGCCGAAGCACAAAGTGAGCAGGCCATAACTCAAAGGGGAAAAAATGAGGATCAGTAACTTACAGTACCATGGGAGAAGACCAAGTTAGTAAGATATTTATTGTATCTCTACTGTGTGTCTGACGGGTTGGGGAACGATTTCTATTCATGTGGAATGGCTTCAAATTTTGGATGCATGTTGAAAGCAAAACTAGTGAAATTGTTGTTACATGTAATTGTTTGGACATTTTAATACACAATTTAAAGTAAAAGAAAGTTTTAAACTTTTGCCCATTGTAAAAGTTTTGAACACTTGGCGATAAATCACGAAACATTTTGGCAACAAAAACAGCTTTAAAGTTTAGCGGGCAGTATAGTAAAATACAGCCCACTAAATTGGCCAATCATGTAAGTACAGTAGGTTTATATTTCACTCAATTTGGCGGCTAAAAGTTTTGACAAAGTTCCTTTAAGTACATTGTAGGTCGTCCAGCAGGGATAGGGAATATCAGTGTAAACACAATTTTTTCACTGGCATATTTCGTTTTCCTCACAATGTTTTCGTCTAAATGTTGCAGACCCAGTTTGACATCACTGTTGCAAGTGAGATCATGGCTATATTGGCTCTTACTACTGACCTTCAGGACATGAGGACAAGGTTTGCCTCTGCAAATTCATGTTTTCTTGCCCTGTTCCATTCTCACAAACCACTGGGTGCCATGTCAAGCCGACAGCAGCATGCCTGACCTTTGTTCACAAAACAACTCCATAAATCAAAAACAGTCTTGAGTGAGAAAGACTAAACTATTGCACAATAATACAGTTACAATCTCAAAAGAAGTGCTGAAAAATGCTTAAAATCCTAAGGGTGGGTGGATGGGGAGGTCAGACTATGGCAGACAACAACAAGAACAACTGCCTGCTTTACTCATCATATGACCTTTATTAGCTTGCAGGCCCCACTGGCATATGAGAAAAACATTAATTTCCACTTATTTTGTTTTACTCAGCCACTAGAAAATAACACTTTAAGCAATTGAACATGTGTAAACCTTGCTGCATTTTGAGTTATTCTCTCCCTTTTCAAGCTTGCTCAGTGCACTTTGAATTCATTCCATCACAATTTCCATGCAACATTTCTGAAGTGGCCTAAAAACAGTTTTAATTGGTACAGATCAGAAGAGTATACACTTAGCAATTGGTTTTGAAAATGTAATGCTTCCATTTTCAATTTGTAGGCTTGGTAACATTGTCGTAGCCAGTAACAAGGAGGGGGAACCTGTCACAGCAGATGATCTGGTTAGTCTGAAAGCTCAATTTCTGCCATCACTCGAGTCCAGTCTGCCTTCCTCTCTGAGAAGAGAGTGAGTTCGGGGGAGGAGTGCAGGCTCCTTTCTCGAACAGCAGCTGATAGTTACGCCTAGTTAGTCTACAACTAAGAAATGATAAGTCAATCAAAGTACTACCGGTAATAAAAGAAAACATTGCTGCTGGTAAGTCTCTTAAGTAACAGTGTTGTCTACTTGTTATTTCCTTGTCTTTTGATTTCTAAGCAGAATTCTTCCTTTTGCTAACTTTCAGAGGGTCAAGTTACCTTCAAGCAAAATATTAACCGTACATGTGTAAGACTCGTAAAATAAAAAAGTAATGTTTTAAATGTAGCTTTACATGTACATGCCTGCACTGAGTTATTTCTTTTGCCCTTTTAGGGAGTTGGTGGTGCACTGACAGTTCTGATGAAGGACACAATAAAACCCAATTTGATGCAGACTCTGGAGGTAAGAAAGCAATGAAAAGTAAGCAGAAGTTGCCTAATGACTACATTAGTGAAATGGAGGAGAAACTGAGTGAGTTTCAGAAGGAAAGGAACAAATGACAATTTTGAGTTCTGATAGGTCAGCGTCCAAAGCTCACTGCAAACACTAGAAGACCTTTAAATGATGAGATGATTTCCAGCGGTATTCCAAGAACAGCAAAATATCAAATTTGCCTTGAGATGATGAGCTGCGTAAATTTATAAAATTGTACAGGAATTGTAGTACACACATGTTTTAAGGTCAGTTAAGTTAAACAGGGTGTAAATGTTTGGGGTGCTTTAAATGTTCAGAATGGTTTCACTCACTCTGAGGCCAAAACTGAAGTGCAAAACATTTACCAAGCTGAAAATTTCCATTGTTTCATTATTTTTCACACTCTTGACCTTTTTAAGATTGCTGATCCCTGGTAGTATGCAGGATAAATAATTTCAGATACATGTATGAACCTAGGGGTTAGATCTGGGAGGTAATGGATCCAAATTTCTTTTGGGACTCAGATTACTTCCATGTTCAACGCTTATAACATAATGAAGCTTTACCTTACAGATTTCAGTAATGTTGATATAGATGGTGTAAATATGTACTAAACATAATCTATAATAATGTTATTTTGTTACTGCTAGGGCACCCCAGTTTTTGTGCACGCAGGGCCCTTTGCTAACATCGCCCATGGAAACTCTTCCATTCTGGCAGATAGGATAGCTTTGAAATTGGTTGGACCAAATGGATTTGTTTGTAAGTATATCAAAGGCCAGGTATAAGTACTGTTAATATATGTGCACATGGTGAATTTTTGTAAGGTTAGGAAAACTAGCTTAAGGTTCATATGTTCACAGAGGACAACTGTTTGAAACTAGCTGTGGTTTTGTTTGCACCCTTAGCTAGATCTTTTAGTATAGCAGTGCCTACTCCTGACCGGCTGTATAAACGGCAGGGTTCATACAGACTCTGGAATTCTTGAAAAAGTATGGCATGAATTACTGTGATTCACTGTCATCTCACACTAAGGGAAGGGTTACGGATTGCCACTAAATCATTAAACTTTAACATGTAACAGCATTAGATTAGCGCTAAAATTTCAAAGAATATAAGGCAAAATGGATATGCAAGCGTATGCATCACATTTTCATGTTTATCCATCATCCTTGTTAGTCATTCTCAATTCCTAATGCCTCCTTCCTGTCCAGGGGTTTCATTAAGGGCCAGGCAGTGTGGCAAATTGACCAGCTGTGAGGATGATTTTACCAGGCTGGTTTGACCATCTAGTGGATGGTTTTCGTTATAAAGAAGTTCACTTCAAGAAGTTTGCCCTCTAGTGAAAAGCAGTTGCCATACTGCTGAAATTGTTAATGAAACCCCTGCTTGTCACTCATAGATTACGATTCTACAAAATCAATCCTGAATTCTTAGCTTTCCTATTTGACCTTGGTCTGTTTTTTTTTAGCTTCTTGAAATTGTGCTGATGGTACGACTACTCAAATCAAGGCTGTGCAACAAAATTTTCCACAAATTTAATGAAAAAAATCTGAAAGTTAACAATAGTTTTCCAACAAATTAACCTTGTGATCAAACTGTACATTACAAAGGCAAGAGATTTGTGGTTATTTTGATTATTTTTATGCTCAAACACCAGTGGTCAATTTGTAAAGAATTTGCTTAAGTGGCCTTAAAGCGACAACAAGGTGCTATTTTCATTCAACAGTCACTGAAAGTGGTTTTGGAGCTGACATTGGAATGGAGAAGTTCTTTAACATCAAGTGTAGATACAGTGGTATGTGCAGCTACTTTCATGGAGCAAACAAATCTTGCACTTTGTGTCATCAATATTCTAAATCTAAAACCATTGATCCTGCAAAGGCTGCCCTCTTGATGTCAGTGCTATTAGTTGCTGGGAAGATGTTTGTTTCATTGGCCAGGGGTCCTTCATTTTGAAAATCAAGGGTTTTGTGGTTTGGGACATAATTCAATGCAATCTAGGTTGCTACAGAAACCATTATTAATATTTGCCCAGTTTAATACTTTCACTTGCTTCTTTCTGTGTACTACAAAATTTTTGCATAATTTACTGATTAGAAGTTTTCACTCAAAGTCGTGCCCATGTGAATCTTTATTTCCAGTGATATAGAGAAGAAATTTCTAACAGCTATTAATATCTGATTTAACTTAATCAGTTTGGTACTTTTGCTGCCTTTCCAACAGTCCTTGATAGCTTTTTTTGTTTTCAATAACATGCAGGTTTAACGCCGCATTGTGCTATCATAGTAGGAACTGTCAGAGCATTGAAAATGCATGGCGGAGGACCAAAGGTATGGGTACAACATTGTTAAATCACTGACTACCTACATGTATAAACCAAGAGTGAGGTTGTCATGGGAAAATGTCAAACTGAGATCTTGCCCTATTGATGGAGCGATTGCCGGTCTATGTGGGAAGCCTGAGGTTTGAGATTTCCCTAGGAGACCAAACGTTGGAGGTTAATAAGTTGTTTATTATATGGCTTTTTGTTTTGTTTATTTTTTTGCAATACCATAATTGGTCCATGGGCATTACAGGAGAATAAATGTCCTAAGATTTAGCCAATCAGAGCATGCGTTATATCAGCCACAAACACAAGCCATGTAAAAAATATTTTAACAATCTTAACTGTTATAGTGTTGTCATACATAGCTACATTGTTATCAGGGGTGTCATTGACATTTTCAGCAGGAAGGTTACTCGGTTTTACATGCAGGCAAAACTAAGTTTTTGAACTGAACTTCTATACAAGAGAATCTTTCCTCTAGATGGTCAAACCAGGTGGGTAAAATCATCCTCGCAGGCGGTTAATTGGCCCAGTGCCTGACCCTCAATGAAATGTTCAAATCCCTGTGATACACATACAATGTATGTTACAGTAAGTGTTGCGGCTTGTTATAAACTTAGTTAAGCTTTAATTAACGTAGGTGTCTAATCCTATGTACTGACTGATCAAGAACAGTTGAATTTTCAGCTTGGAATGTTCCTTTCCGTCATTTTGAGTACTGTACTGTTATCATCACTTTTTATTTTATTTCTTTTACAGGTTGTTGCAGGAAAACCACTCCCACCTGAATATACTTCTGAGGTTTGTTTGATTTTATGTCTCTGCAGCTGTTGCTTTTTTTTTTCCAGTTTTTTACTGATGCTCTCTCAGGAGTAATCATCTTTTATCATACGTAGTGCTGTTTTTAAATATTGATTTTTGCACAATATTTTTCAGAACCTGGACCTTGTTGGAAATGGGATGGTGAATCTCGCCAAACAGATTGAGAATGCCCGATTCTTTGGAGTTCACGCAGTTGTTGCTGTCAACAGATTTCCGTATGTCACAATATCAGTCTACCTGTTTTAAGAATGGAACAAATGCCAATCTGGCAAACTGTGGTTTCATTTAAGGGAAAAAGTCTTTAGCAACATTCAACCTTTCAGTGTACTCTAAAAATAATTAT
Source organism: Orbicella faveolata (assembly GCF_042242905.1). Taxonomy (NCBI): domain Eukaryota; kingdom Metazoa; phylum Cnidaria; class Anthozoa; order Scleractinia; family Merulinidae; genus Orbicella; species Orbicella faveolata. The sequence goes on along the minus strand of NW_028301542.1, from coordinate 2,197,884 downwards.
CAAGCCTTTGTTTAGCAATGAGGATACCTCTTCATTGTGTACCTCAGGCTCATTCGGGGTTGGGTGGGGGGGGGGGGGGGAATACTCCCAAAGTTTTTGGTGGGGTGTGTGACCCACACCTTGAAACCTGTTCCCTATTAATTTCGGATCAAAATCTGTGATCTTCCACACCCTTTTTCAGACCTAAGCCAAACATCAATAGTTCTCAGAGATGAGAGCTCACTCAAGTGATACTTGCTTTCAGACTGGTTATGAGGAGTAAGGTTATGTACAGGTGTACTGCAGACAATTCATTTCAGCTGTCAGTGGACTTAGTCCATTGTACAGGCTACCTCATGCCCAGGGATCCATATTCACAGTTGTCCAGTTGTCCGTGACGACTAAAAAATCTTGAGGAAAACCAACGACAAGCTTTTCTGTTATCATTCTTCCCTATTGAATGGGCAAGTAAAAGTTTGCCAGGGCAAGTATGTCATCTCCCAACTTGCCTGGCTGACGACTTGGACAAAAAACTTATATGGATCCCTGGTTTTCCTGTTTTTATTTACCCGTTGATTTTCTGACCCTGATATATGCCCAGAGTCACTTGCTATATATTGTTCCTTAGGACTGACACAGATGCAGAAATAGCTCTGGTTATTGAGCTCGCCAAGGAGGCTGGGGCATATGATGCTGTACAGTGCACCCACTGGGCAAACGGAGGTATTGACAAAGAAATTCTCCCAACTGGTTTGACAGAGACACTCAGACAATTTTTTAACAATTCTTTTTTAACAATTTGGAAAAAAAGGGGGGAGGCCTGGGCCTATGGACCTATTGGCTGGTACACTGCTGATATCAATTTATACTAACTTCCCATGAAGTTGGTATAAATAATAAAAGATCAAGAAAATTTCTCTTTTCTCAAGACTAGCAAGTTTGACTTTGTTGGGATATTTTAAGAAAAAGTGTCTTGTTGGCCACTGTTGGTTCAATGTGTGTTAAATTATAATTATTGAACCTAAATTTCTTACTGGTTCTATGTTTGAGCTAAATCTTGGTTATTTGGTTGTTTTAGTCATGTACACATGTACAAGGTAGAACGGCCTTCTCCCCAGCCAGATGATTGTACCTTCCTGCTGTGAATGAACCCTAGTCACCTGACTATTCAGATGAAAGCTGTTGGAAAGCCAGCTTCTAATTAAGTAGCGCTGTTACATGCAGGCTTTCAGCAAACAAAATATACCCAGTTTTTATTCTCAAGTTCGAAATTTCACATATCTTGTATAATTTTGAATTTTAAAGTGGTACTATGATCAAATTTTTACCCCTTGAGTTTTTAGGTGTATCACATAGAATTCCATGAAAGAATAAAAACTCCATTTACCGTTTACAAATATCTGCATTAGTTCCAGAGATATTTAAGTTGGAAAAATCTGTAAAATATGCAAATGAGATGACTGATGACGTCATACACTCAACCCAATGTTATATCAAGTATATAAATAAAGCTAACTCGGTCAATTTACAGCACAGACCATTGGAACTTGGTAGGCTGATAGTTCTACATGAAACACACCTAAGACTATAAAAAATTCTGTTCCCATGGCAACTTACTCTTCTCCAGTCCCCACCCACTTGATTTCAATATGTTAGTGATTTGCAGCTCGGAAAACATTAAATGAGGCCACAAACTCTAGCTAACATATTTACATCCTTGCTGGATCATGCATATGAGGTACCATTAGCAAATATCAAAAAGGAATGCCAAAGGTGGCCAGAAAAGCCTTTAATTTTGGAGAGGTTTAGAACTCAGTATGTTGCCATGGTAACAAAACTGTTAGGCTTGTATTGTGGAGCACATTTAGTAGAATCCTTCTGCAAAGAATCAAACATTTCTGATACAAATTGGCTGAGATATCTTTCTTCATCATATTTGATCAAAGTTTGGTTGAGTAGATGACATCATCACTTGGCTAATTTGCATATTTTAAAAACTTGAATATCTCTGGAACGAAAAGAGATATTTGAAAATAGTAAACAACATTTTCCTTCTCATACAGACTACTTGCTTATGGTTTAAAATGGCTTAGATAGGAAAGATGCGATTTTCGTCATAGTACCACTTTAAAGACAAAGTTTGTGAGTAAAATGGCACCTTATTCGACATGATATAAAATTACAGCTTGTGTTACAGTACATCAATAGTTTCTCCCCGTTAACCATATTTGACCTATGATGTCTTACTGATGTCAGTTGTGGATCTTCAGGTAAAGGTGCTGTGAATTTGGCTGATGCAGTGCTAAAGGCAGTAGAAGAACCTGTTGACTTCAAGTTCCTGTATGATGTAAAGGTCAGTGCTGGGTACCGGTAAAACACACAAACACATACACAAACAAAGAAAAGCACCTGGTAAAAACTGCACACAGGTCAAAGTGGCCACATTGCCAGACCTCACTGCATTTTCCATAGCATGAGGCAACTGAGATTAATGCCACTACCCCTGATGCTAGTTCATCATGGGTTACCCCCCCTCCTCCCAAGCATATGAGTTACCCTTCCCCTTCCAGGTATATGGGATTGATCATATTATGATGCTAGTCCAGTGTATGTTTGTCAGCAGGGTGCTCTTTAACTAAGCATTTGTCAGTATCTAGTAAATTTTTATACTCCTGAGTCAAGGGAGGGGTTGTGAGGGTAAAGTGCCTTGTCCAAGAACATAATCGTGCCCCTGACAGGCGCTTCAACCCGGACTGTTATACATGTATCTGAAGAAGTCAGATGCACCATTGAGCCACTGCACCCAAGGGTCATCCTCATTGTCACTGTGCTAGAACAGTTTCTAATGAATCAAACATTGTTGAAGTAAAACATCAAGACGGCAACAAAAAATGTGAGAAATGTCCCTGAATCTAAATTGTTTGAGCCTGATTGGCTGCAAACACAACTCTATTTTCCTTTCTGTTTTGATTGGTGTGCATAATGAATTTATTGGACTAGTTAGAAATCTATTGAAAGGCAAACTAAACTTCACATGACAACTAGTGACAGAATATTGGAAGTTATTTTTAATTCATTTGTTGCAATAAACTTTGCAATTGATGAAGTGTCTAGATAGTAAACATGGCAAAAGTCTAATATATAGTTGGTTTTATTCCCCCATTTCCTTTTAGTTACCAATTGAAGATAAGATGAGAATTATTGCCCAGAAGATTTATGGTGCAGATGACATCGAACTGTTACCCGAAGCTGAGAAGAAAGTTGAACGCTATAAAAAGCAGGTTAGTCTAGATGTGTTTGAGTGCAATCATGTAACTTCACTTCAAAGTATTTTCAGGAAAGTTGTATTGCAGGCACGAGAACAGCTGTCAAAACAACCTGTTGGCCATCTGTCAGCTGACTGTGGGCCAACTGTTGGCCGTTTGTTGATCAACATGATCATGATCAATATTTTCTATGTCAACCATCAATCAGTAAATTAGCGTCTATTCTACAGCAAACTTTTTGTTTTAGAAAACTGTTGGTAGCCTGTCGGGAACCTGTCAGCCAACAGCTTACCGACGGTCAGTTTCGGGACCTTTTTTTCACAATTACCAATTTTTTTTTTAACAGTAGCAGGTAATGTACATTGTAACCTGGATGGTTCACTTGGTACAGTGCCAGGGTACAAATCTTGGTTGTAAAGGGTCTTAAGCAATCCCAGGAATTATTTTGCTACCTTTTTCTTCATGACATGTGCAAGTTGCAGTCAAGAGCTTGAGCTAACTTCATTTTGTTACTTGCTCTTTGCAGGGTTTTAACGATTTGCCAATCTGCATGGCCAAGACTCATTTGTCGCTCTCTCACAACCCCGAACTGAAGGGATGCCCTAAAGGTAGATTCCATTGCCACGACTGATAACTATTTCATCATCAAGTCAAAGATAGGCTGCTTCATGACCTGCACTGTCATACCTCTTCATAACAGCCCCCTTGGGGCAGAGGAAAAAGACTGTTCTAGGGGGTGGCTGTTATGGGATGGGAGGGGTGTTATATGACACCTTTTTTTTTCAGGGTGCAATATTTGTTTGTTTTTTTTAATTTTTTTTTTTCCAAAAATGCATATTTTAGCATATACATGTATAAATGAAAATGTATCATTAAAACAGAAACTAACAGAAACGAAGACCTATGACAAGCAGGTTTGGATCAAGTTTGGTGACCTTAAACAATGCAAAAGTGGGGTTTTGCATACACTGCTCATCAGTCATTGATTAACTGGCTGTTGTCGAGTGATTTTTTAGGCAGCTGGTACGAGTTTTAGAGGCTGTTGCCATTGTAGTGTGGTTAAAATAAGAGTGAATGTATAGACTGTCCACCAGGACCAAAAAAGTGGCCGTTAGTGGAGGTTTGATTGTATATTTATGGTAGTCTTTATCTTAGGTTTATAATCATTTTGATTTTTTTTTACTTTTTCTAGGTTTTACTCTTCCTATCCGTGATGTACGAGCTAGTGTTGGTGCTGGATTCCTCTATCCACTGGTTGGCACTGTATGTATTCACTAACTTAGCTGACGTTGCATGTTGTTACTTTGAGAGTTGACTTTGTGGGTGTTCCTTGGCATCAGGAACATCACTAGAAATGAGATGAGATGTGTGGCTAATGTTGTAATTTTCATGAAGTTGAGGAAGTATAAGGGTACAAACTGGAGTCCCCCCAGCAGCCCCCCCAGCCACAGAAATTATGTAATTTTTTGGGCAAAACGCTCATGATTTGGACAACAAAACTTGGGAGAAAACATTACAAAATAATGCAAATAAAATATCTAGTTTGTTACTTTTTATGAATCTCTGTGCAGTTAGACACCTGCCCAAGTCTGTAGGCTGTCAAGTGGTTTCTTCATAAAGTTGGTACTTACCCTGACTTCTTTCTTGACTACTAGTAGTCCCTCTTTCGCTTAGTCCATTGTGCACGATGTGAAAGAAATTTAACTGCAAATAAAAAATCTTGGGCGTGAGAAGCACATAAAAGAATGGACTACCAACTAAGCCAGGGAGTTTGACCTTTCATGGCTGAGTAATTCTTCAGTGTCAATTTCCAATCTAATTAACCATTATATCCTTTTGCATGCTTCTCGACCCCAGAATTCCATGCAGCCTTTTGTCTCATGGTTTTCTTTCGCGTCATGCACAACGGACTAAGCAATAGAGAGACTACTCATAGTCTAGCTTCTCTCAGAAAGTCTAGATTTCCAGTTTCTTTTGTTATAACTGTTTATCTTGGTGTTCTGTTTCAGATGAGCACCATGCCAGGACTTCCCACAAGACCTTGCTTCTATGACATTGACTTGGACCCAGTTACAGAAGATGTATTTGGGTTGTTTTAGCCCTCTTAACTCAACTTGTTTTAAGGCTTACAAGAACTCATAGGCAAGAAAACAAGTGTGATTTTTGGTATGTACCCTTACTAGCATGCAGAATTTCCAAGTGATTACACACCATGAATATTACAGAATTGTCCCATAATGTATTAACATCACTGAACAAGGAATGGAAACTGAAGGCTTGATCAACCAGAAATGGTGCTTGTTAACTTGGCTTGTGTGGGACACTGTTAAGTTCTGAAAGTAGCGAACGCCATTTCTTTCAGGATTAGCAGTCTTTTCCTATTGTTACTTTTGGTGTTGCAAATTTCAGGGGCTTTGCAAATTTTGTGCTGCTTAATCATCTAATGTATGGGAACCCATTTTGCGGTATTGTAGGTGTAATCAGTGATGAAATTATGACTTTAAGTATTTCCACTCATACGTCAAAATGAAATGCTCACTGAACACCAAGTTTAAGTTTATACTGAGTGAAGTTTGAAGGGAGATCAAATTGTGATAAGGTTTTACTGATTTTTCCAAGGTCTCTGCAGACTTTGAAAATCACTAGTCCACTATCCAGGAAGATGTTAATTTTTTTGTTTGGTGGGGAAGGAGGAGTGGGTGTGGTTACTCTTGGAATTTTCAGGACTTGTATAACAAGGTGTGTTTTTTGCTGCTGTAAGTGTACTATTTTTGTCATTTATCTATGAGGAAACATTTTAAGAGAAATTAATAATATATCAACTGTAAGAACTGCTTAATGAAGACAGTCGAATGTGCTAAGTACAACTGACATACTTCAAGTTAAAACTGTAGATCATTATTTTAGAAAAATGAACTTGGCATTGATTATTCTTTTGTAGGGCTGCAAGTTAATAAGTTATCAAATAATGATAGCAAGGTAAACTTGTCATTATAAAACTGGTTTTGGAACAAAATGGATGCCAGAAATGGAAAGAGTGCAATGAAATTGCCAGGGTGCTGATGTCTAAGTGAGATTTAATTGTAGTTTGAAAGTTTCAAACATTGTCAGTGACATGAACTGTGCCACTTGGAAGAAAACTGTAATTGAGCACAATGAAGAGCGATCTTTTTTGTTAACAGACCTGAGTGCAGCACAGCACAGCACAATGCAACACCAGCGTTAATTTTTTCCAGACCGGTCTAGTGCAGCCCAGCACAGCACAAAAGCATACGAAAGCATTCCTTTCAATGCCAAAGCAATCTTTCGAGGCACTTTTTTGCATGGAAGTTTCTCAAATGGCAATAAAAAATAGATAGATGGCAACAGTTTCATATTGGCAGTCTTACTGTTTTTGCATCTCATTTTAGGCACTGATTTTGTTCTGCAACCATTGTTTATGATTGACAAAGTCAGATACTGGAGATTGGCAGAAGGCCAAATTTTGTATAACAGCCTTAGTGTTTGTGCTAACAGTTAGATTGTAAGGAAATAGGTTTAAGGATGAACAGTTGATGGTCAGCATAAGCCTTATTATCAGGGGCTTAATTGTCATATTTTTCTAGGCTCAATAAATATTTTGTTTGTAATGTCTTTCTTGTCCTTTTGTTGCTTGGTTTGTCATTTTAGCTTTGTAAAATAAATAATGAGCACCTGCAATTTTTAAGCTTAAGTCAGTCTTTGTGCCCTAATCTTCTTTATTTTTAACAATCCTCGTTCTGTTTTGGTTCACATAACCTCTGTTTTTCTCAACCCCGGTAAACTATAGTTTCAGGGTTTCCTTTCAACTGGAGGTAACTTTGTGCATAACTAAAAAGAATTAGCCCCCTAGCACTCATTGCACAACAAAATTCTCGTGAAAAGCACAGAAGTTCTTTAACATGTCAAATCACTCCATCATTTGGATGTCACAAGGCTTTCTCAAGCTGATCCCAAAAGTAAGATTCCATGTAGCAATTTTCCCAGCAAAGCACTCATTGCACAACAAAATTTGCATGGAAAGTGCAGATTGGAAGTTCTATAACATGTCAGATCACTCCATCATTTGGTTGTCTCAAGGCTCTTTCAAGCTGATCCCAAAAGTAAGGTTTCACATGGCAATTTTCCCAGTCAAGGTATGTCCTGTCTTGAAGAATCAGCGGTATTTCGCAGCTCTTGTATACAATGGGCACAACCTGATGAAATCGTATCCTTGTGAGCGCCTTCTGCAGCTCATGGCTCCACCAGTTACTTTGCACAGAATCTGGTGTAAGCACAGCAATTGTTTTTCTGCTGTAGCAGATTGCTTGAGAAATGTTTTCCACGATTGGTACTCCTGGGATAAAGTCTTTGAAGTCAATACAGCAGATGAAGCCTCGCTTTTCAAGCTCGGCAAAGAGTTCCTTCACCCAGACAACATCTTTATAGCTGTAGCAGATGAATACGTCCCATTTGGGTTCGTAATCTGAAGTGAAAACAAATCTGTGGGTAACAATGTCATGGTAACACGTAAACCTGTATATATTAACCAGTATTTATTTTATGGCTTGTGTTTGAAGCCGATATAGAGTGCACTCTGATTGGCTAATTCTAGGGCATTATTCTCCCGTATTGCACACAGGCCAATTATGGGCCTACAAAAACAAAGCAATAAGCCAGATAATAAACAACTTGTTAACCTCAAACATTTGGTCTTAACAGGAAAATCTCAAACTGAGACCTTGGTGTATTGACCGAGTAAAGCAAGGTCAATATGGCAAGGCCGAGGTTTGAGATTTTCCTGTAGAGACCTCACTCTCAGTTAATAAGTTGTCAAATATATTATCTGGGCATTTAGCCCCCAAGTCAATCAACCCCCAACTGTTTAGCCTTCCACCGGAAGTAAAAAACATTGCTATTTCATGTTCTTTAAGAGTGAATGAGGGCTTATCGACTTTAGCTGGGGGCAAACTGGCCAGAGGCTAATCAACTTAGGGTCTAAACAACTTGCAGGAAGGACATGCATGCCAAATTGCTTGCATGTGAAAAGACGCATAAACAAATGAGAGATGAAAGTCATGACTGACTAGAACATGGAGGTCCGTTAATGTGTTACACAAATTCTAAAATGGTCATGTCTCAATTCAAATCATAAAAAAGAAATGAGAATTATGACAAGATGCTCTTAGTAGTTACTTCCACAGTCCTGGCCATGCATCACTAGATTTAATCTGTCCATCTCGATCCATCCACTGACACTGCACCTCAACTCTACCTTCACAGGATCCTGTTATCAACAGGTCCGGTTAGTTATTTCTAGTTATTGTGTGATACAAGGTTGTTGCCTTACCTATTTCTGGAGCCTTTTTCACAACCTGATCAAACTCGGCATCTTGCATATTCTCACACAAGCCTTGCAGTTGACAATCACCTGGTTCACATGACGACGACTCTGGATTGCGTTGGTTTGTAGTTGTGCCACTGCTGCGGTATGAGGAGAGCCAGCCCTTCTTCTTCGCAAAGCAGTAAAACAGTAGAACTATGATGGTGGTAACAACACCAGTAACAATGCCTATAGCCACCACAAGTGTGATGCGATTTGATGGCAAGGGTTCATCTAGTTGAAAAAAAAATTAGAACTTAAAAGAGAGTTTAATTTTACTTCAACCCTTATATTGTGGAAAATCAGGCGAATCTTGATTTCAATATCTTGCATGTATTTTATTATTTGGCGGAACTGGTCTACAATGAACGTAACTATATGTTTAACTTTTGCATTTGCGTTTACCAAAAATGGATAAAAAAGATAATAATGTACATCACTTTATCAGCAGATTTCAAAGAGTCATAACATATATAACAATGAAATGAATTTGAATATTTCAAACAAGACAGTTGAGTTATAAAGATGATTATTTTCAAATTAATCTGACTATTAATATGATAAATTTACCATTGATAGATGGCACCTCTACTTTATTAGAAGATAGATTTTTCATACCTTCGAAGTTTTCCTTAACGCAGTCTGTGATATTTTCTGCTGGTTTATTTGGAGAAGGATCTGGTTTGCTCGAGTTTAACTTGAAGTCAGGACATTGTTTACATGCATGACGTGATGATTGGCCCACTTGTGGCTGATATGTTCCCCAGGGGCATTGAATCCGATGCACACTTCCTAATGGACAGTAATAACCCCGAGGACATGTTGCCGTCAAATTTACTGCAAAATAAACAATATATACCTAATGTCATTCTTGAAAAAGATTTCATGTCAAAAAAGGAAATTGGTGAGTCAAACTCAAGAGGTAAGCGTTGCAGTTGACTTATAGTTGCTTATAATTAACCCAACATTGACTTATGGGAATTTCTCCCAAAATGTTTTTTTAAAATTTCCTTTTATCACCCTGCAAATCCCTATTTAAGGCTCTTTTCTTGAAGGATTGCAGCAGAACGGCCCAAAACTTCATTTGAAGGTGGAAACCAACATTACCTGACACTTTTAGGCAAATAGCTTGTCGGAATGAATTTTTGTTTTAATGTGTGAAAGGAGAAACATGGGGCTACAAAATGCAAATAATTTATACACAGATTCAGTTTATGTGTTAACATCCTTTTTACTACCCAAATCAGATCATGCAATGATTCATTGAGGGAGGTTACAAATTATTGTTCTGTTTGTACATTCTCCCATACAATCAGTTACATGTACATGTGACAAATTGCACAGATGTAACCTCTCAGATGAATCATGACGTGGTCTGAATCCGGTGACAACAAGGTGTAAACTCCGTCTACTGTATTACACTGTAAATACCACTTTATGTCTTGAAGAAGTGTTGACGGACAAATCAGTTGAAGATGAATTTGCCCACATAATTCATCTGAACACTGAATTTAGATGATTTATCTGTCTTGGATGAATAAATAATCTCAGATTGATAAATCATGTCCTGATATAAATTCAGCCTCGGATAATCCAGCTCTACAGTATAAATTCAACCATTGACATTATATGTTAAATGTTAGCCAGTAACAAAATTTCCATACCAACTTTAAGATGAAATGGTGCTAATGATTTAAGTCCATTGTCATGCATAGCATAACAGGTGTAGTTTCCTGCATCTTCCATTGTGACATTTTTTATCTCTAGATTAACAATCTTCACATTTTTATTCTGGTCTGACATATGAAAATATTGGTAGTGTTTTTGATCCCCCTCCTTAATAAGTGACTTGTCCTTGAAAAAGCTATTCTGTACTGTATAATCCTGGGTTTTGCAGGTAAGATTGACAGTTGACCCAGTATATGCTGTATTCCTACTGTCGCCTTCTAGTTTCACATACTCAATATATGGCCCTTGTTGTTTTCCTGAGGACGAAAATCAGAGTTTTTTTTCTGAGTTAGGTTTTAAGCTAGACTTGCCACAAGTTGACTTTTACTTAATGCTATGCTTATTCATCTCCCTTGAGTGAAGCAAGAGAGCAATCTTCGAGTGACGAAGTTGCAAGTGTGAGCAGCTCTAGTCACGAAAGGTCAACATGTTTTACTCGCAGGGATGTGTATCAAAGCTAAAATGTTTGGCATGAAAAACGTGATTGACATTTTCTTAAATTTGGTGTGATGCAAGTACAAATAGACTCTCAGAATACAATACTAACAGGTTCAGGGCTGTCATTAAGGGCCGTAACCCATAACACCTGTTACAGCTGAGTATGCTTGATTTTCTCCTGATGCAACAGGTGAAGTTGCCTGTTGTTGATAGAATTCACCCATAAAGTAACAAGTTTGCTTCAGGTGTGGAGAACAAGGCTACAGGTGACTCAAAACTTAATGACAGCCCTGCAGGTTATTGTAAACAACAATTGTCACATTACATCAGGTGAATTGATTAATCTCGGTGGAATTTACCATGCGATCTAGTCAAGCCAAAATACCCTCAGCTGATGACATACCAAAAAGCTAAGATCTTAAAGGTATTTAGCGTACAGAAATTCTGCCAGAAGTTCGACAACATCAATTTTTTCCAAAACCCAGGAAATAAGGGCACTTTACGGATTATGCCCCTGATTGGCTAATTCTGAATCTGCATATGGTAGTGGCTGTAAATAATGCAAATTCTTTAGGTTGAATGAAATTAAAAAAACCCTCATCAGCAGTTCACCAGAAACTGTTCCAAGAAATTTTCATTCTATTTGCCCGTTTCAAAAGCAAACTTTTTATGGTAAACTTGGTGATATAATTATTAATAAAATTAAATTTGAACACAGTTTGATCTGATTTACTTACTTTCATTTGATAAATAAGATGACGCTGTTACTTGTCCAACCTTATTCTGTACAACACACGTGTAGTTTCCCGCATCCCTTCGTAACACTCCCTTAATGAGTAAACCTGTGTTACAGTCCTGGTATTCATGTCTGTTGTCTGCAACTAAGGCCGAGCCATTTAACAGCCATGACACAGTGGCTGATAATTTTGAAATACTCACTGTGCACTTAAATTTGACATTCTGACCCACAAAAATGTATCTTCTATTGCCATTAATTGTGACCTGGGGAGGACCTGTGAGAGCTGATGATGATTGTGATGGTAAGATTGTTCCATTTAAGCATTTAGGAGTTAGAGAAACAGCATTTCGTCTGTGCCGTTCTGAGGACAAATAAGCTGCAATGGATCAACCAAAAATCAATCAGTCAACCTGGGTCAATCAGTCAATCAGTCAGTCAGCCAGTAGGCTGCTCAGTGGGTTGAACAGTAAGCTGGCAAGCTGGTAAGTCAGTCAGTCGGTCGATAGGCCAGTCGGTTGGTTGGATGGTTAGTTGGTTGGTCTGTCAGTCAGTCAGTCAGTCAGTCAGATCAGTCAGTCAGTCAGTCAGTCAGTGAGTTAATAAAAGACTACTGTCTGTATAATTAAAACCTTTCAAATCTGTAACCTGTGTTTCAGACACCCACTTACATGTAATACAAATGTCTCATTGTTACAGTAGTTTTGATCCCAAGCTAGTAGATTCAACTGTTCCTTTGATGACCATGATCCGAGTGATCTTGGATCATTGATCCTGATAAGGGCATAGCTGGGGGGGGGGGGGGGGGGGTCCTGGGATGCCCATGAGCCCCCCTTTTGTAAGCCTTTTTAAGCAAACAACCTAAGACACAGCGTGGAGGTCGACATGACAATCTGGTGAGTGTCCTCACTTCGACACAGTGTGATTCCCCCTTTGAAAAATCCTGGCTACGCCCCTGATCTGGATAATTCCAAAGGAACACACTACTAGCATAATATGTCCCTTTATTAAAAACTGGATCATCAAGGGGATAAGATAAGATAAGATAACTTTATTTACACACGGTTCTTCCATCAGTCAATTAAAGTACTGGACTATCTACCTACATGTAACTACAGTAAAAATTAATAACAATTCAAATTATTTAAAAAAACTGCTTTTCATGGAGGCCGTGTCTAAAAATTTACTTAAAATTAAGATATTAATTACAATGCAATTCGAGAGTTTTCATTGGCTTAGCCATCATGGGTTATAGGCCATCAAACCATGCTCTACAAATATGGTAATGATTTTTTGGGGCATTTTTACATTTTTATTTACAGTAGTGAAGTTTTCTGTATTTTGGGGGTGTTAGCTGCGCTGCGCACCTCATTGACTGTCTACCATCTCATATTCAACGCACTCTCAAGGAATAATAATGTTAAATAAACCACTGAAATGAATTTACTTTGCAGAACAAATATTTAATTATTTAGTAATTATTAATTAAGTATTCCAATTCTAAGTTGAAAGATTAGGCTTTGAATAGTTCAGAATGAATGTGTAGAAGCTGAAAAGTCTAGTCGATTCTGGTGGTTGCTATAGAAAATTATGAAATAACTGAGCTACTGCGCACGCTCTCATTGGTCGATAGGTGTGTTTAGATGAGAGCATGTGAACACGGTTGTGACATTTTTAATTGGCGTGTATTTTCGAGAATTATTTTATAAAAGCAATATAGAGCATTTTTTCCATGTTTACATAGCCTCATCTAAACACTTGGGAGGTTGGGAGAATTCTAGAAAGTTATGCAAACCCGAGACATAATACACAAACCCTCGACTACGTCTTGGGTTTCCATAACTGTCTCGAATTCTCCCAACCCTCCTAATGTTTAGATGAGGTTATGCAAACACAAAAGGAGTGCTCTATTGCATAAATATGAGAATTTTAAAAGACTTTTTTATTATATATTTTTTTCAATCAGTGAATTGTAGGGAGTTCCTGTTTCTGAGTTCTTCCAACTGCTTTTTATTACACTGCAAATCACTCTTGAAATGCAAATTATACATGTGCTTTTAATTAATCATTGTATAATCAATAGTGTTAGCCTGTTGTAACGAAAAGGACTCTTCGTTTGGGGGAGACTTGACTTTTCTTGAGTTAACTTACAACGTTGGGGTAGTTGACGAAGAGTAAAAATTGTTTTAAATCACAGCAGCTGTAACGCACATGTTTTGACTGAAAGGTCACGGCATTTCATTGTGGGTCGTGCTACATTGTACAAGGTGCGTCAAATTCTCGGAAACTACGAGACTTAAAATTATTAGAAATCAGACAATTCTATACCAAATACTGCGCTATTCATTCTCAGAAAGAAAATGAGGAAAAATTGCGCAATTGTTTCGATTTGTTATAAAATTATTTCCCTTTCTATGAGAAAGTCAATTCACTTCTCCATTTGAACATGTTCAAAGTTTATCGTAAACAAACATTGCTCAATTAGTAAGATTAGGTTGACTTACAAAATGAAGTTACACAATACTTCTCTTCAAATCACCCCATACCAAAATTGATCTTGAATTACTGTAGAACTGTGAGTCAATATAATGAAAATTAACAACCTCACCTCTTTTACATTTTGCTATGACTGCTTCTCCTTTGCAAACAGATTTCTTCCCGGTCAAGTGATCGACCAGGCACGTTTTCACAGTCACGTTTAATCGCACACCATTCTTGTCCATGCAGGGACAAAGAATCGTTTTTGAACGACACTTTGACCGATGTTCCAGCTTTTCCAAGGCAGCGAACGCTAATGCAAGGTATAAACAGGCACTAAAAAAAAGAATCTTCTTGGAAATCATAGATTTGTTTGGCTTTACAATCTTGCCGAGCTGATGGATCGTGGTGTGCCCCGCTTGCGTTCTTGCCGTCAGACGGGAATTATCGTTTAAGAATTCTATCCTGTCGAGAAATTTTAGAAACAGCAATCTCGAAATAGACGTAATCCTTTCAGAACTGTTTCGAGGCGACGACACGAGTTTCGACTTTCGAAAGCAACGCCGTTTATTCCGTCTGATACCAACAGGAAATTGCTCTGATTTTAAGCGCCTGAAAAAGCGGAAGTTATGCAGAAAATAGCTTTCCAAATTTGGAGTTTAACCGGAAAGGGCGCAGTGAACTTCGTAACAAAACAACCTCGTTCCCAGGGTCTTCTCAGAAACATAGTACAGGAAAGTACGTAATTTCTGAATTTTTTTTTCTGTCAGAGCAATTCCACAATTACCAATTTAGCATTAACCATGTTACATGTAATTAAACTGGGCACTAGGAATGGCAATAATAACAATAAGAATACAGTCGGGTTCCGGTTGCGACCACCTATCGTAAACGACCACCTGCACCTTCCCGATCTGCGACCAGTTTTCCAAAATACCAAAAGTTTCCAAGTAAAATCACTGTATTTGGAACCTCTTGTAAGCGACCACCTCTCGTGTAAAGCGACCCCGACTATCTTTAGAGCGTGAAGTTTTGAAATTTTCTATTGCTTTTAACCTCCCGTAAGCGACCACTTGACAGATAATAGAACGGAAGTTGGATAATAAGGCGTTGTCACATCACTTTCCTAGGTAGTACAAGAGACAGAAATTTCTCAATTCTCTATTTTTCAATTGCCCATAATTCACTCCGTTTACCCCCCAAATTTTGCATAAACTATTGTTGTGAAATATTCTTGGAAGGTCTGCATATTCCCAAGAGCATTTCACAACAATAGTTTATGCAAAATTTGGGGGAGGGGGGGGGGGGGGAGCAAACGGAGTGAATTATGGGCAATTGGAAAATAGAGAATGGGAAGTATCGGATTTTTACTCGAAATTGACTTTTAAATACTTTGGAAAGCTTAAATATTTTTCTGGCTACTAAAAATTATTGCATTAGTTAAGATAGGCGGCATTGGCGCATGGGGTGAGTCTCCCCAATTACCATATGCTAATGAGGCAAACTTTGGACCCAACATGGTCTAAGCTCTCTTCAGCGACTACCTGCCGTAAGCGACCACCTAGGATTGACATTTTAGGTGGTCGCTTACGGTAGGATCGACTGTGCAAACTTCATTTAACAATGTTTTTCGTTTTTTCTTAACTTTGTAGGTTCTCAGAGCCATCGTCAATTCCTCGGCAAACTGGGTTAAACTGGACCGTCAACACCTTGTTGATAAATCGACAATGATGTTTAAGATTGTAAATAATATGGTTCTGGACTATCTTAGTTTGCACTTTGTCTTCCGTTTCGATACCTTAACCTATAGCTGGTTTTCACATGACGTCACTAAAATTCGAACCACAAAACTATTGATCTTCCTGAGATTTTACTTAAATGATGTATAAGAGCAGCTGAAAACTAATATTCATACAAATTTTCGCTCCGAATGGGTTTTTGGTTTTGTGATACACTACGCTTGAATTTCTAAGCTTTTGCGTGACGCGGAATTTACATGACGGCCTAGAGAGCTGTCATGACGGTTAAAAACGTGTCTTATTTCGGGGAACTTGGCTATCTGAACAGTTCATGTCTTAGAAAAAGTATTATTTTAATGTTTTAGAGTTTCTCGCGGGATAAATTCACATTTTTGTAGCAAAACTCAGTGACAGATGTTACTGTTGGTTTCCGGCCGCCATGTTGGTGCCCATACGGATGGGCACCAGCATGGCGTCTCCATACAAATCTCTATAAATTTGGGCAAAAAATTTCTCCGCATATCTCGCATAAGAAAAATTGCTGTGACCAGAATTTTGGCGAGAGTCTTTGCATATTTACTTTCTTTCATTTCCCAGATTCTGGACTTTATCTATTGACCGGTTTTAATTTTTATTTTGATCTATTTTGAATTGTGTGACACTGAAAACCAGCAATAACTTGAGAGATAGTGATTGTTCGCTTGCCATTCCACAGCTCCGCACTAATTATTGTAAAAGAAGTCTGTCCTACAGCGGAGCTGTACTGTGGAATAGTTTACCCTTGGATATTCGTCAGTCACCTGGCCTCTCTTGATGAATTTAAATCTAAGTTGAAGAACTATGATTTTGATGGTAATCTTATGTAAGTTTTATTTTGCTTTTGTACACGGCTTCCTTGTAAAGCAGGTTTTTATCATTTTTTTTTTATTGTAGTAGTCATTAGGGATTTGTTAGTTAGGTAATTAGACTAATAGGAAATACGGTGTCTAAATAAAGATTTGACCTTTACCTTAGTTCCCAGGCCTCCCAGTGAGCCTTCAGTTAAAAGGTAGTAGGCCCCATCAGAGGGGGGGGGAAGGAAGGGGGTCTAAGTATCCCATATCGCTTTAATTTTTCACCAAAGTATCCTGTATCCCGGATGCTAGACTTTTTGAGAGCGTAGAGTCAGCAGCCCTTGTTATGGGATGTGTTTTCCATTGAACTCAGGCGGTGTGGAGGAAGGTTCGTTATTATTATCGTAACTTAAATTCCCATCACGATATCTCCGAAAATCAACCAAAACCAAACTATACATTTTTCGTTCATTCCCAAAAGCCTGGACTGTTTGTGGACAAGTCGTCTACACAAACAACGATTTGGAGAGCTGGCATAAAAACCTTAACCTCCGGGGGGGAGAGACTGCTATATAAAAAGGGCGGGTCACTTTTAGAGGTTGAAAAAACGGTTTTGGTGCCTCTTAGGGAGTTCAGCTTCAAAAGGTCCATACGCCACAGCGGGAGCTTTCGCGGTATCTTTTAGGGTATTGAACCGAAAAAAAATACGACAGGAGATAGCGTGATATTTGAAATATGGTACCACGCCCACAAAACAGCATCTTGGTACCTCTTAGGGGTTCTTTTCAAAATTTCCGACGAGCACCCGTGTCCTTTTAAAATGATAGTCCCCCCAGGCCTTAACCGACGCACTGGGAGCAGAGTACACATCTCTTTCTACATCCTCCTGATACGACACCTCCACAGAGAAGCTTAACTGTCGGCAATCCAAGTAATATTCATTTCTGATAGAGAGTTACCGTCACCTTCAAACCGAGGCTCGATTTCCGCCGCTCTCTCGTGTCATAGCGCGGGTTCCCTTCCCGACCAGCGGCAGGCATCGAGCCAACTTCAACCCAAGATTTTCTATCTATGGGATGAATACATATCCAAAGCTAAATCAGTAGAATGAAAAGAAAAGTAGCAAATACCTTCCTCGTTGTATTTTTACAGAAATTTCCCCCTTTTTTCCGATTTGGAGCACGTGGCCAAGTGAACAAGCTTCTGCGTTTGTTTACGGGCGTTACCTCTTTTAACAACTTTTACCAGTCATTTTATATTAATAACTATTATTGCCAATCAACTCTATCCATAGAAACTTCAATTTTCAATCCCTTTTTTACCTTTTATTGAAACAGAAAATTTTAAAAATTTCAGACTTTAAACAGTTATCACAAAAATAAGACCAAAAACCGCACCCATACACTCCATATCAGCACAATGAACTTTTTAAGCTTCTACTTATTTTTATGAGCAAAAATGAGCTTCAAGCATCCGTAATTATAAGCTTTTTATTTTCCTTTGCTTTGTGACCAGAACACGAGCTGCATCAATTTTGCACATGTTCCAAAAAATAAAACTATATACCTCTTATTCCTTCGTATACAAAGGAAATTTAAATATCCGGCACGGACTAAAATGAGATCACGAACCAATCAAATGATTACATTAATTAGCCATGCGGTGCGTGATCGCAAGACGTGTGCAAATTTAAATCGCAAATTATACATCGTTGAAACATTTGCCGCGTGGAGTTCCTCGGTCGTTCATCTGCCTTCATGTTCTAGAATTTAACAAGCGGAAATTTAACTTCTTCTAGGAACAAGTAACAAGCTTTCATTTTGGAACGTCCTTTTGTTTGGAGCCGTTACGAAACACCAACACCTGCAACAAGAATTTACTTCAAGCAAACCTTGCAAGGACTTGCGTCAAATTAGACGGTTATCACGTCTTGCCAAAGTAAGAACTGCAAATAGCAATGTAATTTGTAGAAGTATAAACTTAACCTTTTTCTTCTTCGAGCGTTTTCTAGTGAATAGTCAGTGGCAAACATTTGGGACAATTAGCAGAATTAGCACTCTTCAAATGTTAGTGAAACCTTGTCCAGTCAGTAATGAATGTCGACGCTTAGAACTTTTGACTGACTTCATTCGACCGATACTGAGTTACCTTTTGTGATAGAAAACTTTCAAAGGACTACTTTGTGCGCAACAGTGATGTTTCAACACAACGAAATGAGAAGTTCAAAGTACGTTTTATTATCAGCAAGGCGAACTTTATTAGAGAAGGCCGAATGCTTTGGTATCCTGAAAACAGTCGCAAATATCTCGTGTAACTATTTCAACTAACTTTATCCTTTTTCAGGGCTGAGAAATGACGATCAAACGGACGCAGATCCCAGTGGTGCGATCCATGACACGAATACTTCAGTTAACTTGAACCTTTCGGTCACATCTTTCAGTCACATCTTTCCGTCACGAGCTCAAAACTTGCATTCTCCTTACAGACTGTCAAACATTTCTCTTAGGGTCAGTCCTGAGAATTTGGTAGGACATCACATTATCAAAGTTGAAGATGTTTTCTTTCTCTCTTCACCTATCGGCCTCATGACAATTTGTAGATGTTTTCTTAATATGGCTTCAGTAGTCAGTTGAAATTGTCGGAAACTTCCTCGAATCGCCGTGCACGCACATAGCAGCAAACTTCTTCTGTGCCAACTTACTGAAACAATCTTTAGCAACCAGTTACATCTGAAAACACGTGTGCTTGAAGGAGACAACCAGATATTTGCCAAGACCACGTAAGACCATCCGAGAATCAAAAGCTCTTTTTGCTCTGAAAGGATACATCTTTTAGAGATTGCATTGCGGGATTTTGAAAACCTCTTTTGCTACAAAAACATTACTGAGATTTTCACAGTCAAATTCTAAACAAAGGTTTCTTATGGGAGTACGTTTTTTCTTAAGAAGACTTCGAGGCAACGCATTTCTTAAGGACAGATAATTAACTTATCAAACGGAATTTTATTCTTCGCTGGCCCTCATCACAGTATTAATTAACAACAAATATAAGCAAATGCTTTCGCTGACGGAGAACACAGTCTCCTTATCCTCCCATGTACAGTTGGGTGACCTTGAATGACCTTCAAAAGGTCGCACTAGCTGCAGCCATTAAGTTGATTTGTCATTATAATGCAAATTAATTATTAGCAACGTGATTTCTCCTCCTTTTGGAATTTTAAATAGGCCCGCAGATTTTGAAAGGGCAGCAGAGATATTAAAATTTGCATTTGTAAAAAATACACGTGCATTCAAGCGGATTTTACAATTATAAGACTAAAATTGTAATTTACACTTGTACCCTGACTCGCGATACACGTGTAAATTTCAGTGTTGAAAATACTTTTATTGAATCCTTGTATTTACAAGCCGGACTTTACACGTGTAAATTACACGTGTGAAAACTACAAATGTGATTTGTTTATTGAATTGACCCCTGGCGTTTTAGTCTTGTATGACGGCACGGTGAACATGAAATTCTGATCATAAATACTTTCTACCACAATGCAAACAAAATGCAAATTGCTTTGCCACAACAAAAACACTTGTGATAAATCACCGTGGATTTCTTTCCTTGCCGGAGATTTTGAGTTCAGACGTCGACCTTTATATTTTATATATTTTACAATTTGTTCGGTGGAATATGTATTTAGTTGCAGAAGTGTTGACCTTTCTTTTGCTTGTATTCCCTTAGTAACTCCCTGCTGCGTATTCTGATGGACTCTCATTGGTGGATTTTCATGACCTGCATGTCTTGGACTCTTATGGACGCCTGATGCCTGCTGACATGAAGGAGGTTATATATCATTCTGATCTTGATGTTTCGTTAGGTAAAGGACAATAGTTTAGATACGTCGACAGTCAATTTTCCTCGCAAATATTAGGACACTGTCAAGCAGAAAAGTGTCGAAAGTCTGCTTCTAACTGTAGTCTTGATGTATCGCTAAAATCTCCCAACTTAAGCTAAAGGAACGTATAGGAATTAAGAAAGAGAATTTATACCGTAAACTCCGAAAGGATTGAATAAACGCGGATCCGTGTTTTTGAAACCACAGACTAAACCAAATTTCTTGGAGGAGATTGTCATTTGCTTGTTTACCGCAGTCAGCTGTAATTGCCTCGGATCTCGCCATTTGCAGCCAGGATCTTTCAGCAGATCACTCAAATTCTGAATTGCGTGTTGTTTCGCGCATTCACTGGACTTTGTCTTGAATTTCACCAGATTTTGTTGTTTCATTCTTCGATTACAGTCAAACTCGGACACGCACAATACAGAAAATCTTTTTAACAGGCAAGTTTGAAAACTTAAGCGTATAAATTGTATTTTCTCGATTCATAAAATGGATTTTTTTAAAAAAAACTAAATGGTGACCATGTAATTAGTTGCTTTGGAAGAAATTTTCGCTTGCTTGTTTCCTGCGAAGTCAGTTGGAAGTGTGTTCATGTCGCCAGATTTCGCTGTTTGATTACGGCAAACTCAACATGCACTAAACTTCAATAAAAAGCTTTTCATGAAAATTTTGACAGCTAAAAGCTAGCGTATGAATAGTAATTTTCGTGTGGTTTCAATTTAAAGCATGGATCCGCATTTAATTTGTATCCAAAGCGTTTAGAAGTTTCAGCAAATATTTTTGCAAAGAAGCCATTAAGTAAGTCAACCGGCAAATTTACTTTCAAAACTAGAGCAAAGGTTACTTGTAACTTATGTTAAAACGCAAGGAGCCAGTTTGAATTTATTTCAGTACAAGAATCTTTCGTACCAATTGAATACATTTTTTCACGTCTGTAGTTTTAGTTTCGATTACTGTGTTTCTTAAAATAAGACATTTCGCAGTTAGTCTTAGCCAGAATTATATTTATTTCTGACAATCCTTGTAATAATTTTAGATATTTAAGAGTTGGTGTTTCGTCATCTTATTAGTTTCTACAAATAATTTTCAGACTTTGACGTTTTTCAACTTCTTTAATAACTTGATGTACCAATAAGTGTTGTAAACAAGTTTACCGTAATTAAACTTGTAAATTACATTAAAGAAAACAATAAAATATTTGACAACTATTGTAAAATATTTGACAACTATTGTTTGCTTTATTTCTCTTTTGTCTTTCCTTTTCCAATAGAAATAAAAAATATTGCGCTTTTAAAAGGGGACTGGAAACTAGTCGGAACGTAGGCTATCTCTTTTACTATTTTTTGACTATGTAGGGTTGCCAAAAAGACAAAAAATTCTGCACTTTTGAACAGAGTCTAGCCAGAAATCAAACATATACTTTGACTTTTGATGAGAGAAATCAGTTGCACAGTGCAAGATTTTTCCCACCAAAAGACTTAGTATATTTTTGACTCAAAACCAGACTCCATTCAAAAGCGCAGACTTTTTTTTCTAAGGACAGTTTCCCGCCAAAAGACTTAGTTTTTTTTTTCGATCTTTTTGGTCCCTTTTAAAAGCGCAATATCGTTAACCAAGAAACAATTTTCCCGCCAAAAGACTTAGTGTTCTTTTGACGTTTTTCCCGGTTGCTTTGAAAGATCAAATTTTTGTAATCACAGACAAAATTTCTGTGAAAAGACTTAGTACTTTTTCCGACATTTTTTCTCGTTCGCTTTTAAAGCGCGAATTCTTAATCAACAAAAAAACCCGACATTTATCCTGGATAATTTCCGGCCAAAAGTCACTTTTATTATAACAATCTGCTTTGCCTTGCTTAGCTCTTTGGTGACTTCACTGAGCTTTCTGATGTTTCTCTTTGAATCTAGAAGGAAAAAAACCACAAATAGAGTAAATCAAAGCATTTTCTACAGACAATGTTTTAGGTTACACGGTTAAGGTGTATTATTCCCCTCGTTACAAGAAACATGAAATCAGCTTTAAGTTAGTAAAATTACAACCCATGTGATGGTTAATATTTTTATTGACTAGAATTCATGCTATTTTGGCAATCTTCTCGTGTCCAAAATACTAGTATATAACACAACATCCATTCTTAGCATTTAACTTCAGTTTGTAAAAAAATTAATCATATTTTGAGGTTTTGAGCTAAATTGCATCTTGTTATTATTAACTGAGAAGGAGGTCTGTTTGGCAGAATCTCGACAAAGGTCGTGAGGACAGAGTCACAACCGAGGTCAATATTCTCTCATACAGACTGACTAAGCTCAGTTAATAAGATGATTATTAGACTGTGCATGGCCAAGCAAGAAAACTTCAATAGGCCATTTCTGAGTTACCTTGTGTCTCTTTTTCAAAACGAGTCTTGGTGCAAAACCTTTCAGATGAAAATGAGTTTGATTTACATGAAAATGAACCTGTAGGCTGAATTAACACATTTCCAGGAAGTCTCGTTTTGATACAGAGGCAAAAGGCAAATTGGAAATGGCCTACTCAATCTCCCATTTTGCATGCGACTTGACATGAAAACTTTGGTGAGAAGAAGGTCTAACTCATTGACAGGACACTATGTTATAAATTCTCTAGCTTCTTTTATTGACTAACAAAATTTCTTAGAGGCATTTAAATAGCTCTTAGTCTTATACTGAACAGTTTGTACTTCCGGACTATGTAAAAACTTCTCAATTTTATATTCTTGAAACTGTTGTTTTTATTCCCCAAGTTCAACTACATTTACCAGCCAAAGTTTGCTTGTTTTATTACCTTTTTGCTCTTTGTCTTTTGGGTTCTTCCATTTAGTATTTTTAGCAGAAACAAGCCAAATGACTTTGCACTCTTTTTGTTTGCAACTTTCTCAGGGCAAAAGTAAAGATAGGAAAATACTGATTCAATATTGATTTTAGCCAATCATATTTGTCAATTTTGTAGTGAACTCCCAGTCCTTGCAGAACACAGCCATATAATAAAGCTATACTACAGCCTAACTTAAACCTTGTTTGAGAATTTTGAACCCTCTTGACATGCCAATTTGAAAATCATGGTTTGATCACTAAATTCTCTTTAAACTGACAAAAGAAATCACCAAAAATCACTTAATTGATGTGAAATCTTCAAGAACTTAAGTGTTGCAGTAATCATAGCATAATTCAGTAGCTGATTTTTAACAGTTGGTATGATACTTATAGGAAACTTAATAATCCAAACCAATTCAAATTTATGAAAGCATTCTTCAGTATTTGCCAAGTTGGTATTGAAAATATCAGAAACACAGAAAAAAAAATCAAGGAATCACAAATGTTGGACAAAGATTGGTCCTATGATCACACATTCTGCGCCCTTTGATAAGTTTATAATAAATATCAATTATGTAGTTTGCCAGAACAATTTGGGACTTGGAGTCTCCATAAAAATGTTTAATCACAGGACTTGACAAAAACTTGAATTCAAGCTTGGCCTTCTCTCAAATTTTGCTTGCCATGGGCAAGTCTTAGTTTACCTTTTTTATAAATTTGGCAGATGACTTGCTTGGGCTCTTGCCCCAATGAAAATCAACTTGGTTAGGACAACCAGATGGGATCATACACAAAAACAGGCCCATACTAGGGGATATACAACTTACTAAAAAAAAACTAAAACTTTAATGACACACTCACCATTTGCTATGATACAGTAAGGTCCTTTCCTGTCAAGTTAATCGTTCCATTGTTAATGAAATCAGTCAGCCAGAACTGCTTGAAAAAGAAAAAGAAATCAATCCCTTCTTACTTGGAGATTGCAGTGTTACACTGACTAATAGCAAATGAACAGAATCACGGTCCAAAATTTCTCTCACCTGACTAACTACACACACAAAAAGGTACAGGTAAAACTTTATATATTGTAATTAATGAAAATAACCTTTGCTTTACAAGTGCTGACAAAAGACTGTAGGAGATTGATTTATAAAGTTGTACCGGATGTAAAGGGTGGACTTGTTTTATATGGAGTTACAGGTTTCTCCAGTACCGTGTGTGGAGGCGCAGTGGCCCCATGGTTATAGTGTGCTCGCCTCTGGATCAAACAGACCAAGTTCAAACCATGGCTGGGGACATCTTTCTCTCACAGTGCCTCTCTCCACCCAGTGGTGTAGATGGGTAACAACAAACTTACTGCTGGGGGGCAACCCTGCGATGGACTAGCATCCCATCCAGGGGGGAGTAGAAATACTCCTAGTTGCTTCATACCGCAGAAACCAGAGATAAGAACCAGCCTGATGGGCCACTTGGCTTGTATTGTATGCCTTACTTTATTGGCCATGAAGTGCCTGCTGTAATCTTGCACAGTTTGAATCCAAAATTCAGAGAAATTCAATTCATTTTTACAGTGTCAAGAGTTGTTTTTCTTGATATCGCTTCAAGCGTTGATTTCTTTGTTAGAATTTAGTTAATGTGGATGAAATGCTTGCAGGTGTAATGAACTACTCCCCCTTCTCCCAAAAAACTGCAGGGAATTTGCAAGGAAATAAAGAAGTTTGTTTCTTGCAGTAGATTCCAGGGTATCTACTTTCAATCTGCCAAGTGTCAACTTTTCCCCTGGGGTTAGTAGCAGGCACTTGAGATTGAAACAGGAATCTAAAGCCAAAGTAAATATTATTGTTATCACTTATTTGGAAATGCTATGTAGACTGCATAAAATTAAAATAATATTTCCTTCATGTAAACACACTGGAAATGTTGTTTTTCAAGTGATTAAGTTAAAGCCAATATATCTTCTCCTTTTCAAGTCTTATTTGGGTTGTCACGCCACAATTCTACCTTTTCTCTATGGGCATTCAATTTATGAAATACTAGAGAAGAAACTGACTTACCCACCTGCTGCAATAAAACACAACTTAAGGAGGCTTTTGCCAATCCCTTGCAATTTTTTCCATCATCATGAATAATCCACAAACTGTTGAAAGAAGGATTTTTATAAATTTACTGCAATCAATCATAAAATTGTTGTTTTTATGTTTGTCACACAACGCGTTTAGACCAACCGCACGTGAGCGAAAATACTTGATGGATTACAAGTACGCAAGGCATTGTGGTAAAATGTACAGCCGCCATCTTTCTTTGTACAGTAGTTCTACACCAAAGCAAGTAACCCAGCCTCAAAAGAACTAAACACAAACAACTCAAAGAATATGAGATTACATTTCCGGCCCAGTACTGTATAAGGTGAGAAACCATCCACATGCTACTATATTAAACTTTTCGTTTTACACTGAACTTTGGGTCATAATTTGAGGTCATAATTTCCGTTTGCTACCTTACCTCGAGCTTGCCTCTTTTAAACAGCAATTTCCAGACAAAGCGAAAGGTACTTTTTAATCCGTCGGAGCGTGCGAGTTCCTCAAACATTCTAACTCACGTTTAACTAAAACACTTTCCTAATCATCATGTAAAGCTCTGCGTCCTTATAGCTGCCCTCGCTAGTTGCATCACACTTGCTGAAAATTTTGAATAAATTAGTTTTTCCTGATTGTTTCTAAAAACGTCGACGATTGGCCAAATGCAAATCCAGCGCCAAGCTCGCGCGTTTTTGGTCAGCCCCCACGCGACCCAGAGGCAGGGTCCAGTTTATCCGACGGCTCTCCGGTGTGTTGGGTACAAAAATAATATAATTTTTTGATTGGCATCCTCTTCCAGGGGTTCAGGTAGTTGGGGCGCAGCGCGCACGGAAAAATAGGGGCGAAGCAGGAAGCCTTTCCTTTATTTCGATCCTCCGTTTTCTTCGCCCAAACCACAGGGAACACACAACCTTGTTGAGTAGGAAGAGAGTGAAAAAGGAATGAAAAGAATAAATAGTAAACCTTTGTCTCCTGTTGTCATCTCTTACGCGACCAGGACACAAAGGTTTACTATTCATTCTTTTCATTCCTTTATTTACTCTCTTCCTATTCAACAAGATTGTGTGCTCCCAGTGCCCAAACTAACTGAACGCCTGAAAGAGGCCATTTGATTGGCGCTTGGCGAAACAATGAAAAGACAGAAGATAGTAAAAATGGAAAGCGTTGAAACTCTGTTTTTTGTTTCGCGAAACATGCTAAGGGCTAAGGGACGGACCATTATTTTTTTGACGGGGTTGGGAGGGTTGGGCAATTACCAAAAAAAATTCCTGTAGGGCAAAAACTGCCGAAAAAAAATCGTGCAAAAGGAGCCACGGGGTAAAAAATCGAGCAAGTACTTTCTACTATCATTATTTTGATTTTTGATGTTAAAAAAAAATTCTTGCGCAACCTTAAGACGAGAAAAAGGTTTCAGATCCTAGAAAATTGCCCCAGCCCCCTCCCCCTCCCCCCTCCTCTGAAAATATAATGGTCCGTCCATAAATAGCCAAAATGAACTATTGAAAGACTGGGTATTTGTAGCTATTTGCAAGACCGTGTGTTAACATTGTTTTGCAGGAATAATACTAACCAGAGCTAATATTTTACTGCTGAAATTTTGAGGAAGGACGCTCGTACGTACAGGTTTATTTTGAGAAAAAGTTCAGGAAACTACATAGTCCTTCTTGTGCACTCGGTCACCGATGAGGGTCACCGATTTTGCCTATATATTGACGTCTGTATTTTTCAACTGCGAATGCGAAAAAGATCTTATTTATTTTATTTTTATTTATTTATTTATTCCTCCAATTCCTAGCTAATACATAGATATGTAAATATAACGTAAAGAAAGTAAATAGTAACCGATAGTGCATTGTAAGGAAGAAAAAAAAAACGTATAAAACAGAAATTACATCACTTAAATTGAATTACATTGTATATTGGAAGGAGAGGAGAGGGGCACATCTAGATAAACTAATTTTGTGCCCCTTAAAGTTATGTATAACTTGAGATTATTAATAAAAAGAAAAAGAAAAAAGAAAAAAGAAGAGGAAAAATGACAAAATAGCTCAGAAAGTTATAAAGAGATAATCTTTTCATTAGTATTGAGCAAGGTACCAGCGTAAAAGTGCTTTTCTAAACATTTTTTTAGATGGTCTCTAATGGATTGCGGAATATTATTCCAAAAGAAACTTCCAATAATACTAGGGCAAAATCTCCTAAGATTAGTTCGAAATGAAGGTATTGCAACTTGGTTGGATGATGCACTACGGGTACTGTAATTATGTAGTCCAGATACTAATGAAACAGGTAAATTAGGAAACTTATCATGGTGGAAATAATCATAAAAAAGCATACACGTGTTCAGTTTAACAATATCAGGAAATTTCAGAAAGCGGCTGAGGATGAGTAGTGTGGAGTTATTGATTACATTAAAGGAACATCATTTATAACACGAACCGCTTTGTTTTGTAATTTTACGATTTGAGACAATGGAGCGTTATAATTATTTCCCCAAAGTGTACAAGCATAGGTAAGGTAAGGATAAATAAGAGAATAATACACACCGATAAGTGTTGCTTTTGATACATAATGTTTCAACTTAACCATTATATTTATATTTTTGCTAATTTTGCCACATATGTAGTCAATATGGTCATGCCAAGTAAGGTGACAATCAGTACAGTTTAGAAAGTTGGGCTCTGCTGGTTGTACTGGCTCGAATAGATCTTGAAAAACACAACTCGCGTGACTTCTCTTCCAAAGGTAGCACGAAGCTTTAGGTCCGCGCTTTCTATATATGTGGTTTTTCTTGGCGGTCAAGCTGTCAGTTCCGGTTTTAAGCTTCTTGTTCATTTCATGAGTTAAAATGTTGTTCAACTTTGTGTGTGTGGTTTAAAACTTCATGAGCTACTTGTTTGGGAATATTTCGACCAAATCGCATGGTCTTCACCATCGATCTGGTGGAGCGATGAGATTTCTAGTTACCCTACAACTCCAGTTATAAGTCCTATGCTTAAACAATTTATAGGGGGTTTGAGTGGGCTTATAGACATAGAAACAAAGGTTCGTAATGAGCTATTGAAATCAACGTCGTGGAGAAAAAAAAACGCATGTCACGAGTTAACGCGCGTGTATCCGCGAGTAAACAGGAAAAAAGAATCCATGAGAAAAAAACAGGACGCTTTTAAAAATTAAGGTGTAGTAAGCGGAAAAGACACGTGGGAACGAGAAAACCTAAAAAAGGGGAAAAAATCTTGAAAAGGTGTCAAAGCCTTTGAGGAAAAAAACCGCGTGTGACACACGGGTAAACGCGCGTGACACACGGGTTATCGCGCGTGTATCCGCCTAGAAGAAGAAACGGGGAATCCACAAAAAGTAAGGAGCTAAAAAAAAAAACTGGTCTTATAATTGGTACTTGTGCTTACGAACTTTTTACTGTAGAAATTTTATTTTGACAAAATTAAATCCTCTCATCTCAAATAACAATGCGAACTACAAGACTGTTATCATGACATCATTACATATTTGTATTTACAAGAAAATGTTCTTGCTGCTGTCTAATTAAACGTTATCACCAGTTCTGTCTCCTTGCTCACAGCAAAGAAAAATAGTGTGGCCAGGAAGATATTTGCTGATTTATCATGATAACTAAGAAATTTTGTACATTTTCCTTCAACAATATGTCTTCGATTATAAATTTCCATCGTGTCGGTCTGCACATAAGGCCAGAATAGAAATGTATAGCTGCTCTCGGTTACTATAATCTTTCACTGAGCATTAAAAAGAGATCCAAACACTTTAAACTGCCAACAGTAAAGCAAAAAGAAAGAAGAATTTGTTACAAAGTGTAGGCCTATAGTTCAGTGTACCAGGTAATGATTTAAAAAATAATACGGTTTGCATGAAAGGGTGTCCTTCTTTCCAATTACAATACTGCGTCAATCCTCGAACTATTCAAAGATACAAGATGAACGCTTGCTTTGATTTTAGACAAGACACAACCTACGTAATACTCACAGAGAGAAATTATAACAAAACCAAGCACAGAGGATCTATTAATTGCTAATAATACTCAAGTGCCAATTGCTTGTAAGACTAGTACAATATTGACGAAGTCAATACAATTCAGCAATTTCTTAAGATATCCCGGGCTCGTGTGTTTGCCTGTTGAATGCGGAGATCATTTGCCTCAGCCTGCAATAAAGAAACAAAAGAAACCAGTTGAAGGGTCTTATATAGATTGATGTAAACAGCGAACCCCAGTTTCCTAAAAAAAACAGTGAAATCTAAATTCAAGCCTAGTGGCCCATCAGGCCGGCACTTATTTTTTGGTTTCCATAGCATGAAATAACTAGAAGTATTTCCCTTGGATGGGATGTACTATTTTAGGACTAAAACGTGTCACATGATGGGCGTTACCTTTGCATTGATTCGACCCAGTTGTCTATTCTGTGTTTCAATCTCATTTCCCATGTCCATTGCCATTGATTTCAGATTTCCAACAATGTTAGACACTTGCCTGTAAAAACCACATCAATGACACATCAATCAAGATAAACACCACAATATACATCATAAAATTCTGAAATAAGCATTGCAATAGAAAAACCATTAATGATCACTGGGCTAGTAAAACTTTTGTTGCTACACCCACCCAAGGTTTTCATCCATTTCATCTTCTCTGTCATCTCCTGTTATCCTATAAAACATTTCAAAATGTAATTAGAAGCTATTAACACACTAACATGAATCTGATTTCCTAGTCTAAAAGTTTTCATTGGGTCAGCAAATGACACAGGTTTCTGCACAGTGAACTCTGTTAAGTGACTGTCTCATCTGACTGTGAGGTTTCTTATCAGTCTACATGTATTTGTATTTTTGAAACCTATATCAAACATGGACCATTTACAGTTAGAAGTGAAATGTACATGTAGTTCCTAGCTTCTAAATGAAAGCAAAATGAACAGCATGATCGACGAGTACCAAGGTTTGTATCATAACAATGCCATGTTTATGTTCAAAGGCCTGATCACTGGGCATGGAGCTGTAAAATGACGTAATTTTACATTGTAACTATTCATGAATTTTATTATATGGCTAGCTCTGTGAGCCGGCAAGATGAACTGAATCCAGCAATGTTATTGGCTACCCAAGCAGGCAAGATGGTGTTATCTTGCCCACTCAGGCTTACCCACTGTCTCCTGTACAATAATGATGTTCTTTTTGCAAATCCAAGCTTGTTCGGTCAAAATGGCTGGAATAGGCTTTGTTCTCTTTTAATGTATTTGTGGGCCTTAACTCCGTTTCAGTCCATAAACATACACAAAAAAGAACTTGGCCGATACCAAGCCATCTTGACCTTACGCTTGGTCAATAGTTAACCCATATGTAAAGGGAAAGTACTAAATAAGGTGTAAATAATAATAATAATAATAATAATAATAATAATAATAATAATGAACTTCAAAAACATCGTGTGGTTCATCAAAGCAATGATAATGATAATGATAATGATAATGATAATGATAATGATAATGATAATGATAATAATAATATTAAAATAACTGGTCAGGCAGGTTTGGGAGTGACAGTTTCCCCCACACTGAGTGCAGGTGTAATCTCATGCTGGCCTGTCTCCCTGGTGTAAAGTCACTTTATGTCAATGTAATATAAATGTGAACTTACTTCTGTATGTAACCACTTTTTGGTGCTTCCCCGCGGTTTCCATCTTGCTGGTACCTGACACCTACACAACAAAGGAAAGGCAAATGAAAAAATAGCACATTATCATGTACCTCAACTTGTGAACAGGGCTTTCTAATGTATATGTCAGGATGTGAAGAAAATATATTTTCTCGTGTTTGCTCTGTAAGAAAGTTCAAGCCTGAAGGACTTTCTTAATAATTCTATTGTGGACTAAAACACTACTTGTCCTTCAGGCAAATGATATGTACAGTCATGTAAAATCTTCAAGAAACAATATTCATGAGCCCTCAGTTACTACATGGCCCTACAGTTGCCATCCCCTAAATTTGCAGTTTTCCTTGCAGCTGAGAATTTTTTTTCCCTCATCACAAAAGGCAATTTTTAGCATTTCGTGTCCACTTACCAGGCTGGGTTGCAATAACTCCGTCTTCATTATTCTTGAAAGCTTTTTTGTATTTTTCATTTTTTTCAAAATTTTTCCGTCTGAGAAAAAATGTCAGTAAAACAAACTTTAGTGGATGATCACATTGATAAAACTTGCTGCATGTATTCTTTACTGAGTGTTTATGTCGTGGTTCAATTTTGTCTCGTTTCTAGATTAAGCAGTCCGGGTTCAAGCCCTGGCCTTGTGTTGTGTTGTTGGGGAAGACACTTCGCTCTTGCAGTGCCTCTCTCCACCCAAAAGTATAGATGGATACTGGCAAAGTTAATGCTGGGGGTAACCCTGCAATGGACTGGCATCCCATCCGGGGGGGAGTAGAAATAAATGTAATCCTAGTCACTCCATACTACAGAAACCGGGATAAGCTTCCACCTGATGGGCCACTTGGTTTGTGTGCAGACTTTACCTTTACAATTTGGTATTTTTCTTTGTTCTGTTATGTGGTAATGTAAATGAAACACAGACAAATGCCACATTGTACAAAGGGCTATATATATCAAACTGTGCAACATTTACTTGTAAGCATGTAGGGTGATAGAGAATGTAACATCAGCTTAGCCTAGCTTAGTTAAGCCTCCAAACTCTAACAAAAATGCCTGGTGAAAGAATTTTAGCTTGATACTACATCAAGTAGGCAGAGCTCTGTCCTAAAGGACAATGCTGATGCGCCCTGTAGAAGTCTGTGCCTAGAGCTGCACTGCTTTTTACAACTGACCCAATGTGTGCTTAACACCGATTAATATAAATATGTACTTGTATGCATAAATGTCTATATTTATGAAAACAGTGTTAAAGGAATTGCATCCTACTCAAGCATTTTTTCCAAAGTAGACGAAATAAAAATTAAAAGGAATGGCAGCCTCTTATCTTCCTTTTCTTGCTCTTCTCTTGCTATTTTTCTTTTCATCGCTTGGAGTGATTTTAACCCCTAAGGAGTCGTGAAAGCAAAGTGCATATGGGTGATTTGGTTCAAAGTAATGACACGGTTTTCATACATCCAGTCATATAATTTATATATTTATCATTATGTTCAAACAGACCTTTTCCATGGGCAGACACACAGTCCACAGCACTTTTCAAGTCCCGTCAAATTCCTTTCTGCTTCCTTCATGTCAACATTGATCTGATCCAAGTTTTCTTCCACTCTGTCTAACTGTTCACCTTGTTCATCCAGCGCCACTAATGTTTTAATTCCCACTTCTTGACTCTAGAAATCAAATTGAATTTGATTGAAAAAAAGTTAAATTCATTACTGACAGTAGTCTCTAACTACAGTGTATCATTTCATTAAGTACGTTTTAAAAATTTTCTTTCCTAAGGTTTCCCCAAAAAATTTTTGACAGGTATTCTAGACAATTAAATTTGCAAGTACCCATTTATATTCCTGATGGTAAGAGATTCCCCAGTAGCTACTGGGTAAGCTTAGACAAGGAACACTTTAAGACCCTAAGTCCAATACCCTATTTACAAACACTTCTCCCCATTAATTATTGTGTGACGATGATTTTTTTATTGGCAGACTTTTTGTACTCACCTCCTCGGCCAGCTGTAACATACGACGTGTACTTTCCAGGGACTGATGAAAGAAAAGATGCCTCAGACATTAAGTTTACAATGAAGCAATTTAAGCAAACATTAAAGGACAAACTGGATTACAAAACACCCTGCAACAAGAAAGTGAGCACAATAATTTGCACAGCAGTGCGAAGTGAAGTGAAGTGAAAGACTTTATTTAATGAGGGTGACCCGTGCAAATTAAAAATTAACCAAATGACAAATTGACCTACTCTCTGCCAATCACAATGAAGTAATTTCCTCAGTCACATAATAAATTATGATAGCAAGAAGTCTTGGTATCATAATGTTACATTTATCTACCTGGTCAGTCAGCTCATCTCCTCTCATCTGCATTCTTTGGATCTCTGATCTCATACGATCTTCATCAGACATGGTGAATAGTTCTAAATTGATCCACATGAAAGAGACAAAGAAGATAAGACATACTAAAATTTGACCAACTGCACTTTTTCTGCCGGTGCATATCTCTACTGTTATCAAAAAGTTACACTCCGTTTGAATTACCATTTGACCTCGTTACATCACATACTACAGACAAGTAATTTCACCTATGGATCACTGTGGCTCACAGTGACAGAGCTTATCTCTTAGAATTTCCAAAGCATACAGCAGTAAGCATTATGAGAGTAAAGTGTGGTCTAATGTACTAACCACTGGGCCACAGCAGCTCCCATGGACAACTCCACACTGCACTTCCATGTTTATTTTTGCTGTTTACAGATTTACTCTGCCACCTTTCTAACCCCACCACATAGCTTAGCATTATCCAAAGTCTTATCCCAGTAAGGCCCTGTTTACATGGAGGAAGAGTGTCTCCCATCCAGCTAGGGGGGTTAAAACATAGCCTGCCTTTACAAGCAACTCACCAAAGAGGGATAGTCAGTGGACTGTCCTCTGAGCAGCTGTTAAGCACAATAACCAAGATGCCAGCAGACAAAAAGAAACATTTTGGTGGCACGTTTAAAAATTTTTCATTCCGCTAGTGGCCGCTTCTCAGTGTCTAGGGCTATTATTTTGCACTCTACTAATTGAGCGTAGCCACCAGAGGCAGTTAAGGTTAAGGCATTAACATAGCTTTTGCAGTCTTCTCACCTCCGCTAGCTGGGATAACCCAGCACAAAACGTTCATGTGACTAAAATATTGCCAGACTGGAAGGGTGTCCCAAGCAAGTAGACAGGGTGCCCCATGAAGGCAGGTTACCCCATCTAGCATGTAATAGCTTCACTGTGTTTTCTAAAGGCCCTTACTTTCCTTTTTACTACCCTATGCCCTATAGGCAACTGAATATGCCATGATGATTTTGTTACACCATCTTCACAAAATTGTTGAGTTTTCAACGCAGTCATTGCTTTTAAATGACCCACAACTTTTTTGCATCATAATTGACAAACATAATTATTCACTTTTGAAGTGATCTGTGTTTTAAAAAGGTGCAATACTCAAGCTGAAGAAAAAAGCATTTCCACAAAATCTTTCTTTCGATGACTTTTGACTGATATGACTGACAACTTGAATATTCAAATCTTCTGCATCTAACACATTTAATATAGATAGCACTGGGCAATATTTGTCTGAAATTATGTGATATTATTCATAAACCGATCTCTTTAAATAGAGACCAAAGTTTTATGAATAGCAACTGGTATGACATCCACTTTCTTCAACATGCCCATACACAGGCTCAACACGCAAAAAAGTTTGCTTAGAATTTTCCTTGCCTCATCTTGTACCATCATGCCATGATAAACATGATAAAATGCCCTCAACATTTACTATATATATTATAGCAACCAATAACAAAGTTAATTAATTCTTGCTTTCTGTGAGAGAATATTCTTTTAAAATGTTAATCAATTTAGGATAACAGGAAAATACTGATAATTTGTCAAAAGATTATTTTGGAACTCTTAAGTTCAGCGTGTGGCTATATAGCTAAACCATTGCTTAGTTGTGTTTTTGTTTTTTTTGTTTTTTTTTTTTCATTTTATGTAGCCCTTTTTCTGTATCACTGACATAGCAGAGCTGATAGACCTCTCCAACAAATCAGATTTATATGAAATTCATTTATCATTAACGAATTGATACATGAACAATACGTAAAAACAAGTCATCGACAACTTAAGGCATTATAATGAGTATAACGTGAAAAGATTAAACAAAAGTTACACGAACGTTTGATCGAAAACATTTCTACAGACAACTTATGTCCACAGGTTTTTCCGTCAACAGGTGAATTTAAAGAACACAAAGATAAGGGTTTTCGTAACTGACAAGTAGTAAATATAAACTAGCTCACAGATCAGGCAACTCGAGGCCTAGCACTGTTGTCAGAATAACATACCCACTTAAGGTAAGTTCTGCTACAACGGTCTAACGCAATGAAGAAATGAACTTTACCTTTCAAAGCACAGGTCCACAGTTATGAAGTTCAGGAGTATCTTCCTACCAGATAGAAATCGTGGTGATTTTAGTTAGAGTACAAACACGCTAAAAATCACTCGATCTTTCGATTCGATCAAATTTTTACCTTGCGCCCGCGATCTAGCTATGACGTTGTTTATCTCTGACGTCATCCCCGTAATTAACTGAATTAATTTTTTGATGTTGCAATATTTTTCGAGTGCTAGTTCTGCTTCGTCAGTAACTCGTGAATAATCTACTGGCCCTGTATTCATATTATGGTTTGCTATTATTTTAAGCTAATTTATTTATCAACTTTTCTAGCAATCTCGAGTCTAGAGTCTTCCCAGCTCGGTCACTTTAACATACTTTTCAGGGGTGCTTGTTGGGGTTAAACTTACGGTTTCTTCAAAGAAGACGTCGTCTCTCTTCTTCGAGACTCGTATGTATTTACACAGTTCACAAACACGAATGTAAGCGACCGAGCAAGAAGCACAAGCGACTGGTGACGAGTGCGTGGGATGCGGCTGCGAAGCGCAAGGAGCCATGGGAAGTGGATTCGCGTTCCCTGCTTCCTTTTCGCGCTGCGCCAATTTATTTTCCACACAAAAAAAGCGACTTGATGTCTAATCATGATTTTGTAAACGTTTTTAAAATATAAAAAAGATAATCCTGAATAAAACTGACAGAAATCTATGCGCTGGTTGAGGGGAAATCCAAAGTTGAATATTCAGTTATTTAATTCTAGCTACTATCAGCGGCGAAAATACCGACCCGTCGGAAACACTGTTTTACTGCGCTTTGCCGCGCTCCACATGCCGTGTGTTGTGGGTTGACGGGGAAGACAAACTTTGTACCTAAATTAAGGCGAAGACGTATACTCTGTTGCACGCAAGATGACAAACAGTTTCTCTCAACCTCCTGCTGTTTACGGTTATCAGAGGTTTTGCAATTTCTTTGGGAAGAAACTTCCTTGTTTGTTTTTTTTTTTTCGATTTTTCGCTCATTTTCAGGCAGAAGTTCAATTGCATGACGAAGGAAAATCAAAATCTGCCGCATCAGACCGTAATCAAATCACTTGAGAGCAAGATACGAAAGAAATGCTGTCGTGTCGCAAACAATACAGTACAGTCAAAACTGATTGTGGCTAAATTCAGTTTTGTTAGTTTCTTGACACATTGAAACCGACGGAAAGTAATCTGTAAATGCGCTTTTATTTATTGATAGTCAATTTAATATTTTACATCTTTATGATAAACAAAGTGCAAAATAATTCACAATTTCTCTGCAGATCGACACCGGAACATCTAGCCCCCACACTAAAATACGGCGGCATTTGAATCGCTACTATTGTATTAAAATTCGGTCAAAGAATTATCTTGAAATCTCGAGGGTGATATTTTTATTTTTGGTTGTTTCTATATGTCCCTCTCCCAAAAAATTTAAATTCTCTTGCCGCGTAATAGCTAAGTGCCTTTTTTGATTTTTTATTTTGTCTTACGCTAGATGATTAATAGGTCGGCCAGTTTGTAGCTTATAGTCTTTGCATTATTTAAACGATTAGATAAAGACATCTGCTGTAAGCGGTTTTTTATTCATCTCAAATTTATCAACATTATAGCCCTTGTTTTGGTAGCATGCGGTGCAGCGATATAAGTAAAATGTTAAAATCGAAATTTTTATAAACAGACGAAAAACAGCGTTCTTGCACTGTCTTCAACATTGGAATCTGTGAAACGGTCAATTTTTCTGAAAACTCGGTGAGAAATTTACGTGATGTCTGTTACTAAAAAGACTTGTAGGTAGCTCAGCTTCACAGAAAATCCGCCCAAAAAAATCATTCCCATTTCTTAGATGATCGAACACAAATTTAAAAGGGTGGTTTCAAATATAAAAACAAATATATATCTCGACTTTTCAGCATTTTGGACAGTCTCGTTATTAATTAAAAAAAAGGTAATTGTGATAAGCAAAAAGTGGGACGGTACATTTTGAAGTACGCAAATAGATATCCAAGGGTTAAGCGATATCTTTTGATCAATTTGATCACAGCACCCTTGTCAGGAAGTTAATTGGGCGGCGGCTAAATCAGCAGTTAATATATAGGAAAAAAAATTCGCTGCCGTTGACAGTTTTGTCAGTTCCTTCCGTCGATCATTTAAAGCTGATTTTTCAGGAGAAAGAAAGAAATAAGCTAAAGCTTTAAGGTGGGGATACATTCTATTTAATTGTAATTTACTTCGTGAGTAACCTTCCATTGTCATTAAGATTTTTCGAGGCTTCAATTCTTGATCCTTCGCTGCTATTGGCCAGGTATTGGCAGACGATATTACATGTACAACCGGCTAAATTCGCCAGAGCTAAAATCCCGTCACTTTCTGGCAAACTAGTGAAGCGAATTTTTCCTAAACACTACTGGATGAAAAGTCGAAAATGCTCAACACAAATTCGGACTGAAATGATAATTACTGATTTAGAATTGCAAAAGTATCAGACTCAGGTTCGTTTCGTATT
Source organism: Orbicella faveolata (assembly GCF_042242905.1). Classification (NCBI taxonomy): domain Eukaryota; kingdom Metazoa; phylum Cnidaria; class Anthozoa; order Scleractinia; family Merulinidae; genus Orbicella; species Orbicella faveolata. The sequence goes on along the minus strand of NW_028301542.1, from coordinate 2,159,886 downwards.
AATCTTCTTAGTTTAGTACGTATTAGCAAGCATACCTCGCGCAAAAAGAAACAACAAAAAGCCATATCTAAGCTGTCTGAGAGAATATTTGTTCGGCAGAATAAAAATCCAGAACCTCGCATTTCGGCCGATGATACTCTTATTAACGAACTACTCCCACATTTTTAAAGGTAGGAAGCAAAATTTAAAACAAATTTTGTGCATAATTCCATAAAACGAGTTGAAATTTCTTCAGTCGCCAGCCGCCTGTCCCAGCCGGTAAATTGAGAACTGATTCATGGTGACAAAGGATAAGTTACATTAGGCTAGCAGCTTCCGGGTAGAAGCAAAAGACACTTTCTTCGTTCCGAATTAGTTTTGTCGTAGTTCCAACCACAGAAAACCTTTATGAAGTATCAAGTAGAGATATTCTTCTTTTAATGGAGTAAGGAGAAATCCATGTAGATTGAGATGACAAGATAGTTCTTGGCGGGAGAAGCATTTTTAATATCTTTGATCGCAAACCTGAATGTGGCTCAAGTTTCAGTAGTTGGTTTAAAGTCGCACTGGTCAAATCAATCCAATGTTCTGCAGTGACTCTGCTATAAGATTTCAAAGAATAAGCAGTTGAAAGTCTTTGACCGTGTTTGCGGATTTTTTTTTCTGAACACACATGAGTTTTAAAAGGATCATTTGGAAAATGACAGTGAGTTTCCAACTAAGAGGAAAAGATTTAACTGTTCTCATTGGCTTAGAATAATGTGCAACGTTGTTCCTAACAAGTTAAAGCCCTAATTTACTCGCAAAAATTTGACGTGCCGATTTGGTGCGAATTCGATGTTAAGAAAAATGTAAGCAGGAATAAAAGTCGTCCTATTTTAGAAGGTCTTAAAAATCTGTTGATGAGCGACAGATGTTACAAATCGCCCCCATTTGATTCCACTCGGGTCTAAAAGACCTCGTTCACACTACGCCAAAGAAATTTTAAAAAAGCGTAGCTTTATTTCTGCTGTTTGGCCTACCGTCCACACTAATCCGTCACGAAAACAGAGCTTTTCAAAAACGCTCTTCAAGCCGAGGGAATTTGAAAACGCCGGCATTACGTTTTCGTGTGGTTGGAAAACATGTTGAAAACAGAGCTTTTCGAAAACTGATGGCGGGCGTCACGATAATCACGTGAATTCTCTGACCGAGTTTTTCTCCAACACAAATCCAAAATGGCCGGTGATTGTTGCCGGTTTTTAAATTCCTTCGGAATAGTGTGGACGGAAAACATTTGATGCACTTTCAGAGTGAAACCTCCATATTCAAATTTCTCCGGCGTAATGTCGGTTGACGGGGCCTAATAAAGCAAAAAGAAATTCAGAAATTTTTTTTGTCATGCCTTCTCCAGTCCTCGTTTCCCGGAGGTCATCTTTACTAGTTTTACTGCGGCCGCAAAATTGACGAATACTAGTATCCTAAAAGAGATACTACTGAACTGAACTTTGTTCACCACTATATGAAAGTTAGGAAGGAATAAAAAAGAAAAAAATAATCGTTGGTGCCAAACAGGCCTAGTATTTGCAAATTTACATATCAATCTTTATTTTTTTTTCTCCTTATTTATTTCCAATTCTTTAATCGCTCCGATATCTTTTCCCCGCTTTATATTAAACATGCTAATATTTATCCATCTTATGGCGCCTTCCAGTGTGGTATTGCATAACGCCCTGTGCCATTGATTTATTAACAGACATTAAGCGCCTTTTCTTTTTGAGTTTCTTTGAGCAATATTCAGTGAACCGCTGTATCTTTTCAGGCCCGTCCACACTACGCCGAAAAAATTGGTAAACGGAGAGTTCACTCTGAAAACGCATCAAATGTTTTCCGTCAACACTACGCCGGAGAAATTTAAAAACGCAACAATCACCGGTCATTTTGGATTTGTGTTTGAGGAAAACTCAGTCAGGGAAATCACGTGATTATCGTGACGTCATCGTTTTCGAAAAGCTCCTTTTCAAAATGTTAATCTTCCGTCCACATGAAAACCAAAAGCCGGAGTTTTAAAATTCCTCCGGTTTGAAGAACGCCTTCGCAAATTAAAGCTCCGTTTTCAAGGCAGATTAGTGTGGATGGTAGACCGGCCTAACCTTAGAAATAAAGCTGTGCTTTCAAATTTCTCCGGCGTACTCAGTACTATGGACGGAGCCCCAGATAAAAAGTCGTAAAATACATTATCCGCTGGTGTTTTAGCGTCACATTCCTCACTGGATTTTCTGTGTTAGGTGTCAGAGGACGCTTATTGAGGAGTCGTGATTGGTCGTTTCTTTCTATTTATACTTTAGGGTCCGCATGCGATCCACCCATGCTTCGTTGTACCTTTTTTTGCGGATATTTAAGTGGTAAATAATTTACGTTCGTTTGAACGTAGTGAATTAGAACGTAATAGAAATAACGCAGTGCCAAATTAAAAACGATGTCTATAGCAGAAGTTTCGGGCCTAGCCCTTCCTCAGTGCTAAGTTGAGTTTTTTGGAGCCCCAAATATGCAGCCAGTTACGTAAGAACAGTAGGAATCAAGGAAGCAATAGGCTAATAGCGTGTGCTGTGCTTGAGTCATGTCACCTTTGCCAATGAAAAGGTCAAAAACTCATAAAAAAAAACTCAACAATCGCCAGTTTGTCTATATCATGGCCCGTTTGTTGTGACTAGGACATGATTTTTCTACATGATAAAAAATCTAAGCATTGTACTCTGCACTTTGGAACGGATATTTGCCGCTCGACCTTGACACAAATCTTTTTCAGTGTACATAAAGTATAAAGTTCTCGAGTTATGAACTTGCGCCAGCTATAATTGTGTGGGATTAAGGTTTTGCTCGAGAACTTTAAAAACCTTTATTCAGCGCGCAGCAAGCACCGATCTGTTTTTGATATATTTCGAGGGCCGGGGTACTGTTTATCTGCCTGAAAAACATCACGTTTTATTCCAGATTTTTTGTCGCCTAGACACACGTTTAGTACATTGTTTGAATTTCTACTTTTCTTATGTAAAACATCACATTTACACGATGCAATTATCGGAGTCAATAAAGGGACAAAAACAAACAAAATTTAAACAGACAGACAAGGAGTGAGTAAACCTAGACACATTGTATACAACCAGGTGCAATACCACATTCATTATATGTCAGTCAAATTATATTTACTGCTCCGGATTGGATCAGCCAAGCAAAGGGCTGTTATTTATCCAGCTCGAAGCTCAAAATAAATCACGTTTATACGAATCTCTGAGTTCCATAGATCGACAGGGAAAACTTTGAAGGTTTCGTAGCGGGGACAGTTTAAACTCGAACAGATCATTGACAATTCAACAAAAAGGTGAGGTTTAAAAGATATTGTTTTAAGTTGTTCCGTGTGTCTGAACGAAACATTTGCGTTTGTTTAGTCTTCCTGAAAAAAGTACTAAAACGCCTTATAAATTGATACAGTTTTCTGTCGAACCTAAATGAAGATTGCAGCAAATTTATTTCCTACAGTCACTTATCTTTCACACTCCAGAGACAGGTTATTCAGATTTCCAAATCTGTTCCTAGTCTCTCGAGTTGAAGTATCTAATGAAGAGTGCGCGAATTTTATAGAGCTAAAAACTAGCACCTATTTAACTTTCCTGTCGAAACCTTCTAATAACGGCTACAACTTAACTTTGATCGCTTCGCTTTAAGTTTCTTAGCGTTTTACAAAGATATTCGTTCAACCTTTCATTTCCTGCATTTGTTTACGATGTTGTGGCTTGTTTTTTTTACTTGAAGTAAAATTTACATTTTGCATGCTTATAGCGAGAGCACGCCTGAGGGGCGCCAGGTTGATATAAAGACCAACAAAGTTTTCGTGACCTTTTCCACGAAGCAGGTGCTTATTTACAAGAAACCGTTGAATAATAATACTTATGGTCAGGGCTAAAATAGGTTCTCACGAGTTCGATTCATCATGAAATTTTGGGGCTGCCTCGTCATTTGATGGAGTAAAGCACGCACACATTTCGAAATTAAGATGTTAAATGGAACAAAAATCATCGTGGGCAGATAAGAAAAGGAACATTATTCAACTCGGAAAATTTCGTTGTAAGGTTAACGGTTTTTAAAGAAACTGTAAAAAAGGAGACACTTTGGTTGGAAAGAAATGCTACTAACAAGTTAAAGTTTGGGTTTCATCAGTTGTCGGTTGGAATTCTTGAAATTTTTGCGAGTTAGTTTTAAAGTTTTGTCGTGCGGAGTTAAGTGCTCTTGTATATTTTCTCGCTTGCCGACAGATAGTTCAAGAAAGTGTTTTTGTTCCAAAAGTCCCAATTTGGATTTTTTTTTTCTGCAGTTTTAAATTTCTGAAAGGTTAGAATTAATGGTCGGTTTGCCCGGCGCAGAAAAGATTTCTGTGGGTCGATTGCTGTACTGAATCAACAAAACTTGAGCTCTTGATCACATTACTGAAGGACGACGAAATGTCATCAGGTTTGCCAGAAAAACACATAGTATACTCGAGTAATACAGAGGATATATATTCGTTCGTTATATTAAACATTTAACAACAATCTCTCTGACGAAAACCAAACCCGACTCCAAGTTTCTGTTGACTCACGGCTCAAGGGCGGGTCAAAGGCAAAAAGGGAGGTCATTTTCCTTTATCACTCCGCTTTCTTCCTTGCATCGTTCAACGGACTAAAAAAAAAATTGAGGGCAATATTCTACATTGATTTTTGAAAAGATTGTAGTACTTCACTTGACAAAAACATTGATTGTCTGACAGAATTAGGATATTTTGACCTTGAATAAACAATTAACAGCATAATCACTGCGTTCTCCTCTTCGAGTGAAGAACACGACCGGAAATGATATAACCATACAAGTAAATCAATTCTCGAAAATACAAGTTTGACGAACCAGGGATATTTTACCGTCGGGATTTTACTTTTCTGAGCCAACGTATCGCCGAAGGTAAGCTAGTGATTCTGTTTACCCTTTTTAAATATTTTTTCTTCATTCTTTTTTAGTTTTTATTGATAGGAATTTAAGACGAAATCCGATAGGAAATTGAACAATTTCAGTATTTAGTGGACAAACACCTTGTACCAGAATAATGTTTAGTATATTAAAATCGTTTTTGCATTTTCTAAAAGCTGAAGCTATAAATAATTGCCCGAAATAACACCAAAAACAGTTTCACATAGGGACTCGAGAAAATAAATTTCAAAGTTCAGAGAAATTGTGCAAACACACAGGTTACACAGGTAAAATTTCATCATCAGTGTCATTTCACCAGTATTTTCAAGTGTTTCATATGAACTTTAAAATTTCTTTTCAACATTTGGTGCTGTTAGAAATGATTTTTGTTTTGAGAAGGTATTCAAAACAGTTGCATAGATGTTTGCAAAACGATGCAAATAATCTTGGTGCGCGTCACATGGGATTAGTATGACGTCATACGTACGTGTGACGTGTATAATAGAGACGAAAAAGGGAAAAACCACTTTTATCACAGAATGCCTCAAAATAACGTCGAATTTAGTTTCCAATTATCGATCATTACACGATGGTAATTTTACAATCTCATGAAATCCCACATGTTCACTTTTGGCGATGCTATTCGGAAATTTTGAAAGAAATGTATCAGTTTTTCAGTTGGAGGCTCTGAGTTGTATAAGAGGGAGGGTGTTACACTTTGTTTACTTTACTGGCTCTACTTTCGTGTACAATTCAATCTCTCAGTTCTTGCTAGTTTTCCTAATTTGATCATTGGGAGTGCAAAGAACTATAAGAAGTAATCTGTGGTTGCAAAGAACAAAAAAATATTAATAATTATGAATTTCTTTATCTTTTTCTTTGTTAACGGATCTTGTGAGGCCAGTTGTTCCACGGCATAATTCTTTTAATAATGCAGTTGTTTTGAACACAAGAGAACTAAAAAACATTTACGGCAATCATGCTCAACATAGAAAATGAAAAGCTAGAAGCAAATAAATTTGTGAGCGAACTAGAATTACAGGATTTTTAATCGCGGGTTTCTGCACCACATCAATCTTAGTCTATTTTTTGTACCTCCCTGCTTAGTAAAGGAAGTTAGCACTTAAAACAATCGCATTGTTTATCAGTAACTTTAGTTCATCAAACATCTAAATGAATCTGCTATCAGTAAAAATAATTGTGCGTCAAAAAATTTAGTTTATCGTTTCGGAAACGTCAAAGAAGTAAATTGAGTTTTTGCGGAGGTACATTTCAGAATAATCCATTATTTATAATCTTAGGTCATTACGACCATTTGGTTTCCATTTGCCAAGATTAGAAGATCGAAAAACAATCTCAGGTCGACGTTTTAGCTAATTTGCACAAGAGCAGCCTGACAAAATAATGGATTTCTCTACTCAGAGAGTTACTACTTCACCATAGGAGGCGATGAATGTAAAATTGAACACAGAAAAGGCTCTAGAGATTTTAACTTATCTTATGAAAAGCTGTATCATTGAGGGTTCTAACTATACACGTGTTTGCGCCATTTTGGAATCCACATGGCCCAAAACATACGAGATTGGGGCAAACTATGACATCAGTAAGTTCACTTCAAGACATTGAAGACGTCATGGTGTATAGTTTAAACATGATTGATTCCTACGAAGTTTTGGTACACAATACACATCCCTGACGATTCAAAGAATATTTCAAACGATTTAGAACTGTTATTTTTACTTAAGTATCTTGAGAGAAATTGAATGAAAGATTTTTAACCTTAAAAGCTTGATGAATATTCCCAGTTTTCATTCGCTAAAGCGCCATAAAGTCCTAGGCATTTTGACAAGCGGTTAACTGTCACACTTTGTTTATTAGTGTCTTAACCTATAGTTGCATTCGTTAGATCCTTGTTTCGCTTTTTTAGCCAATCGAAGTGCTGTTATTTTCCTTTCTAATATCTGCCATCTGCTTCTCGCTACTTTTAAAATAGGTTTAACACTCATAAGCTCACTTCATCGATTCGACACCAGTTACCTCAATCAGCAGAACGTTTCAAATTTCGCTTCACGAAGATTGATTCACGAGCTACGACAATTTTTTTTTCCTCCCTATAAAATCATTCGACATATGTTTATGCCAGCTTTGATTTCAGCTGCACATTTACATTTGGTTGGATTTTTTAGTGGAAATCCTTATTGACAATTATCTTCCCTGATTACATCAACAAAAACGGTAAGAAATGATTGAATCAGTTAAATATATTGAAATTATATGAGTTTCCAATGTAATGATCCAGAAAAAAAATTCCCACTTTTGACAAGAACGGTATGAACACATCTGAATTCAAGTGCAAACGTTTTAAGACACACACTTGCACAAATCGAGCAGTTGACACGACCTCATCGTTACTGCGGGAAGATATTACACACACGCCTCTCTTTTGTGTCTTTTCGAGATCGTTAAAACTATTTTTATCTATTATTTTCTTCCTTTATGCGTCGTTAACAGAAAGAGAACGGCAAAGCTATAAGTTTTTTAGGAAGGAAGACTTTTCACAGTTGATAGCCACTCGAACTACTTTGTAAAGTATTCTTGAAATGTAGGGCACGTTAATTTTTTATTTCAATATAAACATATCATTTCCAGTTGAATTTACAACGAGTATAATACAGCACTTAAGGAAATATCACTACAAAAAAATGCTTCTTATCGGAGTGGTAAATGTTCACTGTAACGTAAAAAGCCCTTGAAGTTGAAAATATCGCTATTTCTTATTCCGAGATGCGGAAAACGAGAGACTTTCAGTTGGAATGGAAGTTAATTGCCACTTCTTTTCTCCACATTATATTGCCAACCGATGTTAAATTAATTTTGGTGAAAACTTTATCATGCCAAATTCGATCTAGCATGGCTGTTTTTATTTAAGGGGAACCATGCTTATACCGGAGCGATTAATATTGTTTTCGCCGAAGTTATGGCAGTTGACTTCCGAGTAAATAGTAAAACTATGGCAGCGGATCAGGCAGAGTATTCAGTGCATTAACTAGAAACATTCAAGTGTTATAAGTAACCTTCATTTATGCGTGGTGTTATATTTTTAGAAATAGTGACCACAGTTGACCAATAAAACTCTATGTGCTCGTTATTTTTGATTAAATGGTTTAATCAACATAATATGTTCAGATTTCAATTGATCAGGCGTGTTACTCTGCCAGAAAAACGCTAAAACTCGATAACTTCTTTCATTAATTTTTGGAGACATTTTGTCAGCTAGTATATTGGCTTTCCCTTTGCTTGGCCAATGAAAAAACACGTTAAGTCTTCTTGAAGACGTTGAAATAATGCAAATTTGGAACAGCAGTGCACTTAATAAATTGCTATTGCGTTTGTTTGCTTTTTATTTGCCACGAGGTCGGGAAATCAATAGAAAATGCCAAGAATTTTTTTGAGCAATCAAAAACTTCAGCACGTACGCTTGCTCTAGTCAAATGGAACCGAACAATGTAAAATGAAATGAAATGAAATCAGCCGGAAAATTGTCAACATACCACATAATCATCTGCAATGTAGTCACGTCCAAGGGTTCTAAGTGGATTGAAAAGTTTCGATCAATGTTTAAACGAGAAAATCTCTTTAACAAAACTATTTCACACCCTGCAAAAAATTGATCGGAAACGGGAAATTTGATAGAGGATTCTATCTACATTTCCTTTTTTATTCTAATTGTCTTTTGGTAAAAAATCGTGGAACGTGCCATATTCCTAAAAAAAATTGAAAACCAACCAATAAATGAGTGGTTAAGTATTTTTTTTTATTATTGGTTTGTTTTTGTCTTGGCGGGGTGAAATCCGACTGAACCAGCTAAAAAGGTACTTTTATCTGATTACCTTCCGAAAATCATTGAGTGGAACTAAAACGTTTCGAAATAGTCTTTAAAAACCGTCATTTAGTTTCGATGAATGTTCGTGAGAAAGGTCACGGCTTTTTAAGAATGTGTTCCGCCAGAAATAATTGTTGAACAAAATGACACTCCACTTGACTCCGTGTCTAATTTGTCTGCATGCATAATACATTCGTGTTAAAAGTTAGCACACGAGTATCTATAAAGTAAAAATGTGTTGTTATCTTTCTTTGAAGAGAAACTTGTGAAAACTGAGATAGTACATAGCCAAACATTTCTGGTATTCATTCAGTTGGATGACCTTAACTTCGAAGAAAAACTGCCTTACTTTTGGGTAGCTTAACCAACACATTAACATTGCGGCTTTTCATTTTAAACTTTTAGTCTGCGAAAAGAACCATCAGCTTCTCCTAAGAAATGATGAACAACTCGAATACATCTTACAGAATCAACGACACAACTGTAACTCCAGCAATTTTCCAAGCAGCTCCGCAAAAGGAACGCTGGATAGAAGCTCTATATTTCTTCCTTGCTATCGCGGAGGTTGTCATAGTGATAACAGCACTGGTTGGTAACTTGATTGTGGTGTACGCTTTCATCGCATACAAAAAACTTCGAGCCAGTGTCACAAACTACTTTGTGATTTCACTAGCTGTTTCTGACATACTCACATCGGGTGTCGTAACTTCATTCAAGGCTGATTCCACCCTTAAATATCAAAGGTGGACGCACGGCGAGTTCATGTGCAGTCTTTATACCACCATGTATTTACTTGCCGTACCGAGCTCGGTTATAAACCTGTGTGCTGTCACTGTGGACAGGTTTTTGGTGTTGAGGATGCCTCTGCGATACAACTCTCTTATGCCGCCAAACAGAGCTGTCTTCATAATCTGCTGTCTCTGGATCTACGCACTCGTTTGGGCGTGTCTGCCAGCCATGGGGTGGAAGGTTAATCTACCAGTCTTACAACACGGCTATTGCTACTTTATGACTACACGAGGCTACAACGTGACGGTAAATATCGTCAATTTTCTGTTACCAATGATATTCATGGCCATATTCTGGTTCTTCATCTACGCAATCGTCATTCGGCACCGCGAGAGGGTTTTTGAAATGGAACGAAACCTTTCTTTTAACACCAACGAGACAAACGAGTCGTCACACAACTCTTGTAACACACTCAGCAGTCACGCCGCCTCGTCGAGTCAGCTCGCACCAAAAGAGAAAACAGAAAGAAAGAAAATGCGGCGAAACGTCCGAAGATCACGCTACATTGGTTTCATTGTGGTGCTGTTTTATTTCTGCTGGCTACCATACGTAACACTAAGCATGATTGGTAACTTATGCGGATGGTGTAACGCGCAAGGACTTATACCATATGTATTGTACGACTCACTTCTAGCGCTGGGTTTTATGAATTCTGCGCTCAACCCATTCCTGTATCCATTTCACGACAAACATTTCAAAGAGGCGTTCAGGGACATGTGGAAGAAAATGGCAAGCAAGACTTTTGTCAAACTGTTATCGCGAAGAGAGAAGGTCTTAGAGATGGCGAGGGTAGAGGTTGCTGTGGCTAGCAGGAGAGGTTGACTGAGGACAATAACAAATAACAGTAACAATAACAATAACAGAAAAAATAACAATAACAATAACATTAACAATAACGATAATGGTAACGATAACAATAACAATAACAATAACCGAAGGAAAGATCAGCAAAAGGAATAAATAGTCTAAAGAATTAGTTAATCGTAGCTAATAGTGAACCGTCGCAATTCAAAGTACTCATTGAAATCATACTGAATATTATTAATCGAAATCACATTAAAACTCACTAGAAAATTGTCCAAAACCGAATTGAATTAGATCTTGAATTAAGAGTTTTCAAATAGCACAGGAATGTAAATATCAAGAAGAAAATCCAAGCCAAACCTTTCAGAAGTTTTGGTGCGACCTTAAGTAGTCATTAACCCCCGGGGGGTACTCCAGAAAAATCGGGTAGGGGTGTGTGGCCTGCTTTCCAAACCCCTTACCCTATTTAAGACCATAATCTGTGATTTTCCCTACCCTATTTATGACCAGACCAAATATTTGATAACCTATTTAAGACCTAACCCTAAAATCAATACCCTGTTTCAGACCTGTCTAATAATTGGTGACCTAGTTCAGACCGATGTTGAAGGCATTGTGAAGGGCTTTGTTGATGGTCTTAACGATACTGATGAAAAGTGGCTTCCTCTAACAAAGAACCGAATTCAAGGCAAGAGTGCAAAAATCATACCCTATTTGAGATCAAAATGACCAAAATCGATACCCTATTTCTGACCAAAACGGTTAAAAAACCATACCGTCTGGGGTCGCACATACCTATACAGCCCATATAAGGAAGTGCCTCCCCAACCCCCGCCATGGGGCACCCGGGGCATTAACGAAACGTTCTTATAGCAAGAGCACGCATGTGCATCAGTCGACGCTGTTGCCGTTTTGTATATAACGACAAGACATTGTGCAGTCTCTTGGGAGATCTTGGAAGGACAATATTTGCACGTCCCCAATTTCAGCGGATTAATCTTGTGCCAGAGTCATTGCATAGTAGCTTAACTTAAATATCACTGTATATATTCGTTATAATTTATCTGCAAATGGTCATTGGGCGACCATCAGGAAGTCAGAATTGATTGCAGAAATGTGTGATTTGTCTGTGAAAATGAGTTCGGCTTTTGATGCGATTAAAAATTGAAATGAGCAAGTATGGTTCTTTTGCGACACTGTATAAAAATGTCAAATTGCCAGTAATTTAGATCTCAACAAGCAGTAAAAAGTAATTAGATCTTAACAAGCAATTGAGACATTTGTACACTTACCGTTCCCAAATCAGCAATGGCTAAATCCCTGGGACGTCACGTGCTTGCTGGGAATCATGATATTTATATTCATAAAAACAAAGATGATTAATACAACTACCATGATTCCCTGCTGGCACGTCTCATGGAGGAAATTGGCCAATAGGCCATTTCCGAATTCCTTAATCTTCTACCTCTGTTTCACAACGAGACTTCTTGCAAAACCTTTCATATGAAAATCAGTTTGATTTGTACGAAAATGAACCTACACGTAGGCGGAACACGTACATTTTCATATGAATGGTTTCGCACTAAGACTCGTTTGGACAAAGAGGCAAAAGCCAACTCGGAAATAGCCAATTAAAAGCCTTGAGTACTGTCCTTATGTCGTCAGTGACCTGATCTGGTCACGTCATAGCCATATGTAGGCCGCTGGTTCCAAGATTCTTACGCATTGCCGTGTTAAGGTGATTCCGAAGAATCGAACGATTTTTTTGCAACTTTCCCTGAATGTTCCCTGCTGAAAATACAATAAAAACGATGGGTCATCATGCTCGCAAAAGAGATATTTTTCAGCCATTTGTGCCTAATATCACATGCGTTATTTCGCTGGTGCGCGTTACATTTCGCGGTAGCAAGAAAGAGCTGTTACTGATCTAAGATTAACGAGAATATGAAGATGTCTTCACACGATCAAGTTCAGCATCGTTTCAATGGTCTTTGCAAGATGGCGGACACGGCGAAAAAATCCACGAAATCCATCCTCTCCATGTCCGCCATCTTGGAAAGATCTTGGGAACGAGGTTGCTGGGTGAAATCTAACTTGGCTCCCAGGCTTCTTTCACTGCATTGAACTGCACTGCACTGCACTGCACTGCACTGCACTGCACTGCACTGCACTGCACTGCACAGCGCTGCGCTGCAATGCACTACACTTAATTCACTACTCTATTAATCTTTGCATTGCTCCTTCACTACTCGGACACAACGCCTCCCAGAGATCGTCAATGAGTTTACTATTTTCAGTTGAATAGACTCCAATCAGCCGTCAGATCCTGTTGTTCGTAGGCTGGATAACGCTATCCACCGGGTAAATCGTTATTCAGTGGATAAGTGTTACCAAAACATAGCCACGTTATCCGCTGGATAGTGATTTATCCCGTGAATAGCGTTATCCACCATTCAAATAACTCGGGCCAGGCCGGAGATCATGACAAGCAGAGCTTAATATAGACATTACACGTAACAAATTTATAACAACCTTCTTCGACCAATTATGGAAAAATACACGCGGGCTGGTGGATCAAGTTTGACTAAAACATTTATTTACAAGTCATATAATATACATTGCAGGCAATATTTCAGTGGGCTCGGCAGAACAGAGTATTTACACTGAAAGAAATATTTGAGTACCACCGAGACAAACTAAACTTGGTCTCAACTAGTAAGAACGATAAGGAGGAAAGACCTGTTTCAAGGCCTCTCTGCGACACGCGAGCAGGGATCCAAGTTGGATATATCAAAACATCCAAGACTTGGCAGTGTTTAAATCAGGACCTGGGTGGGGTAAAAGTGATAGCTGAAAATTGGTGGAAAGTTAAACTGTCAGCTAAGCAATGAAGCGATTTTTAACCGAAAGCTGAGATCTGAGAGCCGCAAACTTCACTAATAGCTGATAAACGGGATGAAATTTTAAATGATTTTGGAGAAATCTCAGAAAATTTAACTGCTATTTGAAATTTCAGCACCCCCATCCAGACCTGTTAAACAAAACTGCCATAATTCCCTGAAGACGTGTCTCTTAAAAGATCAGAGCTAGACATGCTGAAGAAAATAATAAATTGCTTCTGGATAATATTATAAGCACAGTGCTATATATCAGTAGAGGATTGATTTTCTTTTTCTCTTTACATGTAAGCTTGAAATATATTGAGATTGCAAGGAGAAATACAATTTTCATCAGACATCTCCTAATGTATCAAAGGGTGAAGCAAAGCTTAGAAATCAAAATGTGTTTCGAAAGTTTGGAACTTACTACAACTTACTACTATACTAAGAAATATTTACTAATGGGAGATATTTTTTTTCACATGTCGTCGCTATTTAACAATTAGATTATCACCTTGTAGAATTTGAGAGCAAATAATCTAATTGTTCTAGTAGAATTCTATCTTAATTTCCTTCAAATAAGACTTTTAATCATTTTTTAACATCGCGCTCATCGGTTCATTGGAAAATTATGAGGTTTTAAAGTCGAATAACGGTCTGTTCTTGAGAATTCAATTATCTAGAAAAATAAGAGAAACTAGAAAAAATTGCCATAACGTGGACGACCTCTAGCAATTGCACTCTAATGGCTGATAGTATACGAGTAGCTCAGCCAATCAGATTGCAGCATTTGCATTAATATACTTCAGCCAATCTGACTGCAGCATTTACGTTAGTATACTAGTAGAATTCTACTAAGGCCAAATAGAGTAGTAAAACTCACAACGATTGTTCATAACGTGATGACTTATACTCTTATTCATTTAGGATTACTGATGTGGTCTATGTGCTACATAAGCTTCCTCAAAGCGCCATAACTTTTAAAAAGCAAAAACGATTTCCACACTGTACTATCGGATCTTTACATTACAGTTTTTCATCTAAATTTGTACAATTATTACTCGTGAAATTAGACCGGGTTTGCTCGTTACATTAAAACGTTTCGCGTTATTTTGAGCTACTTTAGATGATTTTAGTTCAACAATAAGCTCATACAAGAAGGGATGAGAGATAAGAGGGTTAAAATTAAAAAAATTGAAACATTTAGAGAGGAAGCCACATCAGCTTAGCTGGTTTTCACACGGGTCCTCTATCCTGGTCGAATTGGAATTTGAAAATATTGGTTTTTGTGGAGGGAGGAAAACCGGAGAACCCGGAGAAAAACTCTCCGAGAAAGCCGAGAACCAACGACAAACTCAGCCCACATATGACACCGGACTGGAAGCGAACCCGGGCCACTTGGGTGGGAGGCGAGCGCTCTCATCACTGCGCCATCTCTACGAGTCGCTCAAATAGATCTTATTCCTAAAAGTGATCCCTCTTTCTAGAAATAAGCAATCATGTGAAGCGAATTTTGTTCACGTGGACAGCCCAAGCTGGATTACACGCACTTTCATCCTCCCACGAAAACATCCACGCAACACGCGTGGTGACATTTTCCGCTCGAGAACTGGGCACCATAACTAAAAATAACTTGAGACGGATTGACTCTCTTACTCTTCATCCTCTCATGTTTTGACACGCGAGATGGCGCGCGAGATTCTACCACTCTGGTACGTGCGCGCAATGAGCAGCTGTTATATATTTAATGGATACTGCTGGATTTACATTATACCCTGATGAGCTTGGTAGTGAAGAATTTTATAATAAGTACTAATCCATTGATTAGTAGAAATAATCGCCGGAATGCAAGGGCAACAGGTTCTTTCAGAGTTACCTTGTGCCTCCGTTTCAAAACTAGTCCTCGTGCAAAACATTTCATATGAAAATGAGTTCCATTTGACACAAAGCTAAAAACAACTCGGAGATAGCCCATTAAGGATCCCATTTGCGCTACGAGTAACAATTGAAAATTCTCAACATTTAGTCCAGCGAAATGTGCAACAATTGTCAAATATTACAAGTAGAGGAATTTTAAATCGCCCGAGCTTGCATATGACTTCTCTTTTACTATATGACTGAGAAAATTAAGAACACGCCTACATTAAAATATACTTGATTAACGATAAATTTACCTGTTCTCAGCGAAACCACGGTCAAGTAATTTTCTCAGTCATATAATAAAAACCAAACCGCCGACATTAGCCAACCAACTTTACATTACTAGATAAATTGCATATTTTGCTCGTTGACTACTAGGTTTGAATTGCATATATGGATACAGAACAAGTGACCAAAGATACCGATAGTTCCCCAGTTAATCATAGCCGTAAAGACAGCAAAGTGAACAATAATCTATATCTAACCGTGTTGAGGCATTCTCTAGGATATTCGCCTTCCAAAGTCTTCCTTCCTTATTTCATGACAGCTCCACAAAGAACTGAAGACAGAGTTGGTAGAAGTCGTCCGTATTAAAATTTCCTTAAATTCTTGAAATTTCATCTTTGGGCGACAACAGCTTAACGAAAATCTTGCTTCTAATTTTCTTCCACATGTCCCTGAACGCTTCTTTGAAATGTTTGTCGTGGAATGGATACAGGAATGGGTTGAGCGCAGAATTCATAAAACCCAGCGCTAGAAGTGCATCGTACAATACATATGGTATAAGTCCTTGCGCGTTGCACCATGTGCACAAGTTCCCAATCATACTAGCTGTTACGTAAGGTAACCAGCAGAAATAAAACAGCACCACAATGAAACCGAGGTACCGGCATCCGCGGACGTTGCGCCGTATTCGTTTTCTTTCCCTCTTCTCATTTTTTGGCGCCAGGTGTGTCATTGGATGGCCTTCTCCGTTGGCGTTTATGTTGTTGCTGGAATTGGATGAGTCATTGGTATTAAGAGACAGGCTTCTCTCTATCTTCAGAACCCTTTTGCGGTGTTGGTGAACGATGGAGTAGATGAATGACCAGAAAATCGCCATAAAGATCATCGGCAACAAGAAATTCACAATGTTCACCGTAATATTGTACGCTCGGTCAGTCCCGAAGTAACAAAAGCCGTTTTGAACAACAGGATTGTCAGGATGCGCCGTCCACCCCATGACGGGAAGGCAAGCCCAGGTAAGAGCATATATCCACAGGCAACTAATTATGAACGCAGCCCTTTTTGGTGGCATGAAAGAGTTGTATCGCAGAGGCATCCTCAACACCAAAAATCGATCTACAGTGAACGCGCACAGATTAATAACAGTGCTCGGCACGGCCAGTAAATACATTGTGGTATAAACATTGCACATGAATTCGCCGTGCGTCCACTTTTGATTTTTCAGGGCGGCATCCGCCTTCAATGTTGTTACTAGACCTGACGTTAACAGGTCTGATATCGCCAGTGATATCACGAAGTAGTTTGTCGCGCTTGTACGTAGTTTCTTGTACGCTATGAAAGCGTACACCACAATACTGTTGAATACAAGTGCTAGAATTACAATAATGATCTCTGTCACAGCGAGAAAAATGTAGAATTTATCCACCCATGTTTCCCCTTCTAGAAACGGCTGAGATGGCTGAATCGTTGACGACCCATTGAAATAAGACGCGTTTGAGTTGTTGGCCATTTTTACACCTGTTCACTGGCTCCCTTCACCTGAAAGAACGAAGCATGTTTCAACCAACATCAGCGAATTAGTTTAAATCCAAATCAGTGAATCGTAATTCATTCCTTATCACAATTTTCTTTAGCTGCGGCAAATTCCCTTTGAAAGATATAGTCTGTAGACACCATTGTTGATGTTTTTCTCTGTACATTTGCCGACCCTAAGCACATATTATACATTCAAATGAGCTTCAGTTGTCAAGTGGTATTGCCATTTCAGTCCAAGATTACGTTTGCTGTTTTTCCTGCTGACAATTCGGACGTAAAGCACACGAAAACGAGTTTTTGAAAACTGACAGATAATTTACTGCGTTTCTCGACGCAATATCATCAAGTTAGAGTTTTTTTAGATAAAACCCTGTGTACAGAGACTAAAAGAGCATTAAAACTCTTGAAAACATCAATTATAGGAATAATAGTTTTCACTCACTTAGGATGTTATTAATCTTTCCACGAAAATCCGATTTTTGGCATAAATAATTTACGATTATTAATATATCACAGACGTAACAATATAAATGTTCCAGTTTAATTTGCTTTCATGCAAGGAAAAACCTATTTCTAACAGACTAGAGGTTTCACTCAAAAACCCCTTTCGCAGCTTTTAGCGGTTATGTTTTCCATCAGCACATTCAGTTAATGGAACTAACTGACTTTATAAAATCACAGAAAAGTAATGGATCATTGATCATTGTTTCGAAAAACATTCTAGAAAATTCCATACAGATATTGACTGTAAACTCTAAATTGGTTTGAAGTAAATCGACTAAAACGACCAAGAATACGTTTGTGACGGTAAAAATTTACAAACTACAACCTAACACTAACCATGAAGAATTTCCCGCGGAAATAAAACATGACTGACGCATGCAAATACAGGAGACCAGAGAGAAACATAAAAAGCTAAATTAACACTAAATCAGTGACTTACGTTCAAGTTTCTGTGATCTAAAAGATTTCTAAAAACATTTTAATTCGCAGTATAATAGGCAACAGAGGGTAATTTCGGAGGTGGTTAGCAAAACTGGCGGATGCACGTAGTCCTATTAAATTTTGCATTGTAATTACAAAATTCTCTGCGTCGTGACATTTAATATGGTTAATAGAAACATGAAGTACCCTCTCAGGTTAAATTTTTCTAAGTTTTCAAAGCGCGAATCCTTAGTACGCAGTACAACTCCAGTCTTCGCCAGTGATCACGTGACAACCGGAATAAGACTTCTCGCGCAAGGCGGTATGGTAAGACCGGAACAGAAATATTTCTAAGCCCGCATCGGTCCACACTCGTGCTTAATACGACCCTTGCGCTGGCAAATGCACAAACATGTATCACTCAAAAAAGCATACATCTCTCTATCAGGCTTGATATCAATAGCTAAAGCAGCGGAAAAGTTCCTTTATGTAAACTACGTTTGTCGAGCTCAGAGCTACAATATCCTAACTGCCTCCTGTGCCAGTTTTAGTCTAGTTTTGAACAGAGAACGTTCGATTTTAGACTTTAAAAAGCAAAGCAACAATGGCTTACAGTCGCATCGAGCGAGCGTAAATTCAGTTGAAGTGCTTTGTAAAGTGGGTAAAAGAATTCAACTGAACTGAATGATCTGTTTACCTGTATAGTAAGACGTGTGCGGCATTTTAAAGTCCTCATTCACCGAGTAATCTGCCGTCAGGTACTTGATCAGTCATTCATGCAAGATGTATAACTAAGCACCATTTGCACGTCGCCCTTCACCGATATAAGTAAACATAGGAGCCTGAGATGGAATATATCACTCTAAAATGGAAGGTAGTTTCGCTGGATTTGAAAGACTGTTCTCGAGGACATACCTAAACATCTTTGTGGAACAGAACGACGCCATATCAACATATCAATGTACGCTTTTGACCTTGCCTCGAAAAAGTGCCAAGGTGAAAATGTGACAAATATTGTAAAATTTCCGCTTGAGAGAAATTACAAGTGCATAGGAACAGCTGAGAACATGAACTGAACTAACATAATGGCATACTCGCGCGGATGGAAAGTACTTTAAAAAGGCCTGTGAATGTACGGCTCAAGAGCTCTATTTTAATTGTCCAAAGGGCACATATTTAAAAACAGTATAATAAACCGGCTATCACATGAAAGTACTCCTCAATAGTTTTCGCTTGAATGGTCACACACTAGGGTTTCATCCACAGACTTAAAAAGTTAGAACCACCTTGTACAGCATAATAAACAGTACCACATGAAAGTACTGATCAATAGCTTTCATTTGAATGGTCACACACTAGGGTTTCATCCACAGACTTAAAAAGTTAGAACCACCTTGTACAGCATAATAAACAGTACCACATGAAAGTACTGCTCAATGACTTTCATTTGAATGGTCACACACTAGGGTTTCATCTTCAGATTTAAAAGTTAGAACAACCTTGTTCAGTGCAGAAAGAGCTGTCTAACAAATATCATTTGAATGGCCATACTTCGGAATGTTTCCAAATAGACCATGATGATTTAGGAATCTGAGATAGATCATAGCTGTAACTAAAGCAACCGCTCATATTCACACGATTTAACAGTCTTACCCGACTTCTGGCGATGATAGCTTTCACGGATGGTTTTGAAAGTCTCCTTCAGCAAAATCTTCCACGTTAAATTTTTAAAGCAAGCATGAAAGGCAAGTAGTAGCACTAGATGCAAATGATTGCGTGAACACTAACATTTTCATAAATGTGATGTATGTTCCGTCTTGGAACACCTTCTGTTTTAAAATCCGCCCTACCGGAACACCAGCTGGCCGTAATTACGAAAGGAAATAACATCTCCCATTGGCCACAAAAAGCACCCAGGAATCTAACAAGGACAACTATAGGCTAATGGCAATGAAAGGAACGAGCCAGTTTGACAGATAACCACGCGAACCTAAAATTCGTCAGCGGCGCCTTTTAATCTGAAACAAAAAATCTCCACATATTACGCTGGGATCTGCCGAGAGCCTTTTATTAAAAAGAAAAAGAATGTTAGTTTTGAATTAAAGTGAGCTTTGAAGACCGCCTGTTGATACGATACTAGACGTGATAAATATCCATCAGTCTGTGAAAATTTCGTATCTACCCCGTGGGCATAAAATACAAACACATGGACGATTAGAGCGCGCTAATAACTAAATTATTTCACGGGCGGATAACTTATTTTTCAGTTATAGAATCGACAATGGCAAATTACGGGGCCGACAAAAATAAATCTCAGGCTAAAAAGTCATCGAATTGTCACGCGATGTGAAAAGTCAGTTTTCTCGCATTGTCAGTTCATAGAATTTGCTAAACTAGTGAAATTAAATTTGTGAAATGTTTGTTTTTTAGTCATGGCTAGACAGAAAGTTGAATGACTTGCTAAAAGCTAAAGACAAAAAAATAATTGATTGCAAATGACAGGTAATACTCAACGACAGACAATCTCAAAATAATAAATTTTACAGGTAACCAGAATATTTAAAATATACACAAGTGCACGATTTTTTTTTTCGACGTTTGCCGTATTTTAATAAACTGCGTTTTGGCGAATGTTGCGTAGTAGATCGTCTTGCGATTATATCATGTAACGAAGGACATAAAAAAATAAAAATCTTTTG
Organism: Orbicella faveolata; assembly: GCF_042242905.1. Taxonomy (NCBI): domain Eukaryota; kingdom Metazoa; phylum Cnidaria; class Anthozoa; order Scleractinia; family Merulinidae; genus Orbicella; species Orbicella faveolata. The sequence goes on along the minus strand of NW_028301542.1, from coordinate 2,139,271 downwards.
AGACCACACAGATAAGAAACAGTAAAAACGTGATGAAAACTGTGTCGTTGAGGGCAAGCTTGTTAATTTGCGGTCTTCATCTTGTGAAAATCTGCAATGGCCGCTAGTTGTACTATTACCTTTGGAATAAAATTAGCGGTTTTGCAGGCAATTTGCATTTTTATACCACAAATAATTTTAGTTAGATTTTATCATTGATGTCAATCCTGTAAGCATGTTAGCAATAATTAATTTTATTTTTAGACAGTATATTGCAATTTCTGTGTGCTTAATTCTGCATAAAATCCCGGAGACTTTGGAATCTTCCAGAACGGATTCGAACCAATGTATGATTTGAGACCAATAGTATGTTGTGGGGATTTGTAGTTTGGCCGGAGAAAACCTGCCGTTCACTTTCAAAATTGTACGGTCTTGTGCTGATTTGTTTTTCCATAAACTCGGCAGTTTTCAGATCTTTTTAAAAATAGAATGGTTTTATTGTTGTTACTAGAGAATAACTGCCCATTGCAGATCTCCGGTGGCACTGTTCCTCATAATTAACCATGTTACTTTCCACTCCCAAACACTGCCAAAAAAACGCTCATGACACATTAGGATAGCACCCAGTAACTATCATTTGAATCACAATTTACTCAGTAGGGCTCCAACGGCAAATTTAAAAGTAACATCTACTTTTATGGATGCGAGTTTTATCTGTGGGTGTTCCGTGCTAATGTTGACATATTTTCCTTGCAGGAAGTCCAAGCTTTAATATCTTCCTGCTAAAAAAAAAAGTGTCACGGTATTGTTTCAAAGACCCAAACTTTCAACATTGTAATGATTGATGGGAAATGATATTAAGAAAATTTCTCGTTTTTGCAATAAAACCCGAATAAAATTCTCAGACCACAAGGGAGATAGAAATCTTAAAGTTACTTCTCCACACAGGGAAATATTTTGAAACCAACACGCTTTTAATAGTACACATCTTAAATTTGTCGCCCTTTTTAGAAAAAAACATTCTGCGAAGTAAAGTTCTGTCGCTTTCACGCTATAAGATTGACACGAAATTATCTGCTAAATCAAATTAACCTGAGTGTGGAACCCACAACTGTGAATTCATTAAATTAACAAGGCAAATCTGCTATCTGGTGTTAAGAATCCAATGAATACGATTGGACAAAGTCGGAGTGTATAGGAGTGCTATTTGAAAGACACATTTTCAAAAATGTATATGGAAATATAAGGTATCTTAAAGGTTTGGTTTTGGAAAGGAAAAAAGAACTATTTTACTTTTCTAGCTCGTTTTGGTTTTCTAGTAAAGCTTGTAAAATTTTGGTTAAACTTGAAACAGAACAGAATTTCCCGTTCTGTTTTATTTTTGCCGGTTCGCGCTTGAGGCGTTGTTAGAGTAGGGAGGGTGGAAATTCAATTTACGTAAACGCAAAAATACTGTTTCATCGACAAGTGATAGTTGTCAAATTTTGTTACATTTAATTTCCTTTCATTGATCGAAGTTTATTTGTGAATGATAAGTTTTCCTTGTTGTTTCCCATCTGTATCTGCACTTTTCAAGGCTTTCGGCTATTTTTAGAAACGTTCCCATCCTTTCATTTCCAAAATTTCTACGTTGAATTCTTTTTAATTCTTGCAATTTTATGGTCACTGTGCGCCTTACGATTGGCCCAATTTTTGCGAATCACTTGAAAATTAAGAGCGTAGATGAAAATAGAACCGCCTTAAAAAGTTGGGCTGAGTTTTCTTAGACGGACAGTTTCTGATCGAATCTCGACCAAATCGGCGAAATTTCTCGATGAAACGATTAACTATAATTACCCATGATACCTTGCGGTATTATCGCAGGCGCCATTGTTCGCTTTGCTTTTGACTGAACCGGCAATCGGCAACTTCAACAATCGGTATGTGAAAAATATCGGTTAAAGGAGCAACTAATGGGAACTGGAGTCGCTTGCCACACCTTGTTATACAGACAAATTCTTAATTCCTAAGAAATATATAACATAAAAAAGCATTTCGAAAAAGACCAAAAAATTTGCTGTTTCGACCAGGAAAACAAGTTTATTCAGGGCTGGAATAGCCCAATTTATCCGTCAATTGATTAGGAATTTATCTATTACGGATAATTAATAAATACATTGATTGATCAATCATTAGATATATCATTTAGCGGCGAACGAAAATTTCTCAAAAGAAAAAAAAACCATCAGATTTCATTTTAAAATAGCATCGAGGGCAAATAGCGCCACTTAACTAAGACATTACTAGCGCTGTTTTTTTCTTCTTCTTCTTTAGCTTAGTTGCTTTAACCCGTGCCTTCTTGGTAGCGTTTATTCAATTTTCCATCGAAAAAACTGGACAGGAAACATCTTTCAGCCATATTAAGGGGAAAATATGCGGGGTCGTGAACCAGTTCGACAGCATATGCATTAAATACGTCAAGACTGACATTGAAGTTATTGTCTTCCCAAGCTCTTTATCGATATTTTCTTTTTGGCATTGTCCATGTACGTAAACCATACGAAAAAGAACACAGTTTGTTTCGATATGAAAAACATGCTTTGGGAAGACACATAAACATACAAAAATCCGAACCAAATCTGAAAAAATAACGCAGATATCTCTTATCACAACCCGCCGAAACCAAATTCCAGTTGCAATGTACGTAAATTGAAAATATCAAAAAATCGAGTTGTCACGTGAATGTCAACATTATCAGCTGCACAACGATAAGAAGAGTATGTCAACTGTATAATTTACACAGAACTCATTTTTGAAAGTAAGCGAAACAACGGGCATCTTGTTTTGCAGCACCGATCGTGCGAGACATCACGTTTTGCCTCTGGCGGGCCTTTCCCGCCACATTTTTTGCGCCGAAACTCCGATTAAAAACCTTATATGATGCTGGTTTTTATGTTTTGTTGTTATTGTGAGGGAATGGAAAAGATTCCTATCGACCGCAATCCATCGGTTTTCTGTCACGTGCCGCATGGCCTCAATTACGCATTAACTTGTAACAAATCAATGGGTTCCATCGATCAATTTGTAGGAAATTGTCACCGCAGGCTTTGCAGTCAAATTTATTCAAAGCATAACAAATTTCGTATCGATTAAGGAACACAGAAACAAACATAAAACACCTTAGTTCATTCTACTTTCGAATTATCCCCTGCTATGGGGCGAATTTTTGGACACCGCTAACTTTTCGGCGAGTTTTCCAATCCGCTAAAACGTTTTGCAACTACCACAACATAATCCTTTAAATGCTCCTGCTTTTAAAAACGTTTGGCAGGAATGCAGTTTTTTGTCGGTCGAAACGAATTTTAGTCATAACAAAATTCTATCTCAAGAAACGCTTGTCCCCTTCCTCGTGTCGCAAAATCCACAAAAACCTAAAAAGGAAAAGAGTCACATCCTCCAAATTGTTGATTTAATGTATGCTTCCGTCTGTTTTGGAGGCCAAGATAATTTGTCATTCCATCCTGCGTGTGTCATCGATATCTCTGGGCGTGTGCTTAGCTCTCAGCAAGCATTTCAGCTATGTTCGTTTTATCTCGCGCTGTAGCTTGAAACACGCTAAAAATAGCTCGACATTCGCTGCACAAGGCCTCCTTGTATGTCTTCCCACATCACAATCACTTTCAACCATTACAACTGAGGTCTTAACGCGAATTTAATTGTTTGGATTACGAAGAAATGTGTTTTTATTAAAAAAAATTAACGCTCATTGATGTGAACCTGATAGCATAGTGCAAATTACTGTCCGTCAAATGTTGTGACTGCTGTTATTTCATGAAGTGATGTTTCATTTTTGTCAGACAGTCACACTCGGCTACGTCACATTTTCGAATCCTTTCCAATAATGCGATTAACGGCGCATATCTAGTTTCGACCGAGAGTTTCACGAAAGCAAATTCAAGGAGAGATTATCCAGCTCTGTTTCCACCAAAACAATTACTGAAACACTCACACCCAAACTCGCGAAAGTCTCGCAAAAGCAAGCCTGTGTATTTTGATGTCACAGGTGGCTTCGGTTTTTCGCGATGTCAAACGCACCCGATAGGGACATAACTTAAATTATACTCCGTGCGATACCACGAATATTTCCCTCGTAAATTTCGCAGACACTTTCCGCGTAAATCACAACTAAACGTTAAACACGGAAACGAAAGTTGTATGGCTTGTCTGGTGAATTTGAAACTATATTTTCATTAGGCCTCCGTATAAATTCCAATAAGAGGTAGTTCTTCAGTTAGTAACTTCTGCGTGTGGGAGTTCCATCGGAAATATCAGAGCTGGCTGAGGTGCATGCCTGGCTCAAAAGCATTAAGCATTTGCTATATTTCTGTACCACGAAATCATCACAGTCTAAAGGACAATTAGACAGCTAAAATACCTTGAGCACGCTTTGGAGATGCCGTTCAATCCGTATTTAATGTCTACTTGTCAGGCATATGCCATGTTTCCATGCAGCCAACGTTCTAAAGTCCAGTATTTAAGAGAGCAAATCTGTCGTTAAACTAATACCTCAATTTTCCGTGTCAAACAAGTTAACCCAGCAGAGAAGAACCATCCAATGGCTTCAGTTCGTTATATTCCGAACGAAAGGTCTTCGACGTGCAATGTCGTATTCGTTGTTCTTCTTGAAGTGGGCAAACGACATAAAGACTTTGTCACTTTTGAAGGAAGGCAGATAATATCAATACAGCACGCAAGAACAGAAAGTGAGACTTTCACGAGCAATTAGTTACGATATCTGTCAACCGATAACGAAGAAAATGGACAAACACCATTTTACACAAAACAGAAATAAGATTGTGAAACCATAACTGACGCAAAGACGATTTCCATTGATTTTATCTACCACAAAAGGGATTATAAAAAAAAATGTTCCGACAGCATCCCTTCATTAATTTACTTGTCAGTTTGGGTTTTGCTTGAATATGTAAAATGAACGTCTAAATAAATATGTTGTTATTGGATTTTTCGTTCAGTCTGACTAAAAGATAACAAGACGATCGAGAATGTACCCTGGTTCCTTGAGTTCACGCCCTTTGTCCTTTAAGATTAAGTTTTAATAAGCTGCTTTCCTACAGATAGAATAAACCAGGTAAAACTCACTCAGACAAAAAGGAACCAAATACAGCGTTGGACACAAATATACTTTGTTTGCCATTGAAACTGTTATTTCGATCTTCACGATAACTGGCTTGATCCATGTACAGTGGCGAAGAACTGGTCAGAACTCGGCCGAAATATCCGAAAAGGGGCGTCGACATATTAGATATCATAATGAACATTTCAGTGTAATATCGTTCGTATATTTCTATACACTTTAATTGGCAAGCTTAAAGACCGAGTAAAAAAAAAGAAAAAACATCTAGCGGTATACCTAACCATTTGATTGAAAGAGATTTTTTTAGTTCACCGATTTGCCTTTCCAAAATCGAGACTTTTAACTCTTGTACGGTGTTATGCGATATCAGAAGTATTTGGACTTCTGATAACCCGTTAAACCGGTTTCCTGCACAGGATATTTGTCTCTCAGGTTATTTGCTGTATTCCACTAGGTGGGGTTGAAGAAAAAAGTGTTTCACTTTGAGAGTGCATATAGAAAATATAATGAATCTGCCTACACTGAAGGGCTGTTGACACAAATCTTCAATTTTCTCACAACGTCTTTTACTTTTAACAGTGCACGCAAAAATTGCTCGTTTCTAAAGTTGTTACCCTACAAAAAGACAAGTATTGAATAGTTTTTAGTAACGAACATAGAAATATATTTCTTTCTTATTTCAATTGAGCGTTAAAACCAGAGAATGAATGATAATCCAAGACGCAATGTTCATAATTGTGTCGAAATTCAGACAACAACTGACAGTCATATTTCGGTAAGAACTATATTATCATCAGTTAAATACGGTTTTAGTAACAATGAATACAAGAAAAAAACTACTAATGAGAAAAGGCAAAGTTCTCTGCTGAATTTGAGTCCTTTGTTGAGGGAAGGTGTCCGACGTTTGATGTAATATGCCTCTTTGTATAGCCGGAGAGGATTCCTATCGCTGTAGCAGCGAAGGCCGTACAGTAAGGCTCATTAGTAAGGTCAGATAAAGGCGCATGAAGATAATCGAATGAAAGAGGCTTAGATTTACCCAATTAACAAAGATTTTTTTTTGCAATTTGGTGCTGTGAATTACTCTTTTCGAGGAAAACTCCCTACACATAGCCTGTGCGTGGCAACATACAGTGACTGAAGGGTTAACATGCCGAGAGGGTAGTCTTGATGTAGTACCAAATATTCAGAAATAACATAGAAGAAATACATGACAAACAGCTCAGAGAATTCATGTTTTGAGCTCGAGATTTGAGCTTAACGTGACGACAATTGAAGACCTAGGCTTTGATCCTTTTCTTTCGGATATTCACACAAGTTAAGCAGGCTAATTCCAGCGTCACTTCCTTAATGAATAGATTTATCCCAGGTCTGATATCACGACCAGATTCGATACGACTTTTATAGACCGGTAAACAAGTATATAATGCTACAGCTGCAGATGATAGGGTGTTATTATGGCAGTAGAAAACAACTCAAAGCAAAGCAGAAAATGATAAGATATTACAAGTTATAGGTTCAAATGTTGAAAGACGAAAACTAGGTATGCCAGACAACTGTGTATAGGCAGAGTATATCGAACACAACACTCTATTTCTGTACATTCTGGCAGTTTCGCAATGCGGCGAGAAGATATTGCAAAAGGTTTTCAAATGAAAAAAGGATCACAAATTATTAAAGCAAATCAGTGTTTCATGTTTGTAAAATCCAGGTCGACAAAAAAATCTACAGTCTTTGATGATACGATTTTTTAAGAGATACTTCACTTAGCAAACAGTGTATGCCATTCATTTCCTAACTTACGCTTAACTTGGTCAGATGGATGTTTGGTTTGCTTCTTTCACTGCTGTAGTACAAGATGGCAATTCTAACACAATCAAAAGCAATGGAGGAAAAACTGATCTACAATGAGAGTACCTACATGACTTGAGGAGATCATTCCTTCAAGAACTTGTTTTCACGAAGCAGTAAATAACAGCGACATTCAGTTTAGCAGAACCACTCCCTTTCAATGGTCCCTGAGCGACACATGTGGTACGGTAAAATTTCTGGTCTTGTCATGCAAATATACGATTCCACCATTGGATAAACTTATCATGTGTGCAGAACAAAGGGAAAGAAGTGGCTTATCGCCCGGCAATGCTTATTAAAGAGGGCTGTTCAAGCGAACATTTGGTGAACAGCTTAAAGGTGGGTTGAACCAGACGTGAAATTAAGAATTTTAACGACATAGATAACTATGGTCAGATAGGCTTGCATATACTGTTCAGCCGTCTTGTCTTTTCTAAACCGTTAGAGTTCTTCAAAAACCAGACGAGAGAGAGATTGAAGCTGTTTTGAAACGCTGGATGGACCTGTAGGTGATATGGAATTCAAAATACACTGCGAGTTTCAAGCGAACAACAACAGCACGTATCTTACTATGACTTATTGGCAATTATCACCTCGGAGGTTAATAAATGCTGGGCAATATTTTCGTGCGCAGGGTCACTGGAGATATTGTTGTTTTGCCGCCTCTCCGTAATGATAACTGGGTCATTATTGAATTGATTTCAATCGTGGGTCAAATTAATAAACTAAAATGTATTTCTCTCCTAAAAAATAAACCTTATTGTCCAATCTTTCTTCAGACGAGCCAAAATATCCATTAGATCAGTGAAATATTAAAGTGATTAAGACAATCCTACAAAACTATTTCAAGAACTCTGACAAAACTTATTTTTAGCCATAAGGTTAAAACATCAAAATTAGATTATAATAAGGTAATATGGACTTGTTCCCATTGTTTGTCGACCGCTCGATCACTGTTGTCATAACCAACTGAGCTGGCCTATTTTTAGTAGAACTTATCTTTGTTTGCCAAACAAGTGAACTTTTCAAATGCGCTACATCCAGTCTCTGTTGGAGATAAGGTTCGATAGGTTATTCTTCAGTAAAATCTCTTGATCGAGAAACTGTTGGCAGAACTGTCGTTGAAATGCAATTAATTCAGTTTGAGCCCGTAGATGAAATGAAATCTCCGCTGACGTTTCACTTTGACATACACTTGTGTTAAGGAAGTACTATTCGGCAGCTTTCATATGCAATGAAATATGCCGGACTACAAAGTGACAACCACCTTGTACAGCGTAATAAAGAGTACATGAAGGTACTGCAAGATAGCTTTCATTTGAATGGTCACACACTAGGGTTTCATCCACAGACTTTAAAGTTAGAACCACCTTGTACAGCATAATAAACAGTACCACATTAAAGTACTGCTCAGTGGCTTTCATTTGAATGATATAGTACAACTCCCTTCTTCAGACCCTAGACTTCGAGATCAAAATACTTATTCTCATAACCTGCACAGAAAACCAACTTTGTGTAGAGTAAGGAGAAAATTGAAGCTACTCAACTAGTGCTTTCGGTCAGGTGGGGATGGATTAACCTATGAAAGCACCTTTCATGATAAGGTTGGCGACGTATATAGTTCGCCGTTTGAAAAGGTTTGTCATGTGTTCACAAAGCGTGACCAGATGATTTATTTAAGGGAGCCACGTCATGGAAAATTAAAATTCAGGAATAATAACCAAATTGAAACTTCACAAAGCAGTTAGCTGACCGCGTAAATAAGAAGGAAACAGCTTGCCCGAGGCTAACTATTTATAATAATGCGCTATTTTTACATTACCTTGACAACCAAGGCTTCTGTTCCAATTTTGCTCGACTCCAGCTACAAACACGAACGTAAAATTTGAATTCTTTGGTAACCAAGAAAAATACGAGGTGACCATATTCGAGCTCTGTGAAATTGTTCTTACTCCCAGAGACGTGATGTCGTGTGTTGTAATCTGGGAAAGCGTATGACAACACGGTTGTAACCCCAGATTAGTACGCGCTAGTTAAGGTTATCTAAACACGAATACCTAAAATACTCAGTTTGTGCAATTATCTCCTCGATCAAAGCTGCCAAACTGAACTCATAATGATATGCAAACGTTGCTTTCGCCTCAAAACACTTGTTAGTAAGGTTTAATTATAGGCCCGAGGATCGTAAAAAAACGCAGAAAATCTCGAAAAGTTTCGCGCAGATGACATAGTTATCTCGAAGTTTCGGTACTGTACGATGTTATTAGATATCTGCATGACAGCTAAAACACAACATCGAAACACTCTTATAAAGTTACTAGCGTAGCCTAGGGATATATTTTTTACACAATGTACGCTGATAAAGTCCCATCTGGGTTAGTTTACTAAAATATCTCTTTGCGCAATCGAGAGATTACAATTACAGTGGCCAACTCTCACAAGATCCAGCTGCATTCGAACGTGGCAAGTCGTGATTTTTGAGTTTTTGGTCGCGTGAGTTTCAGCGCAGCGAGTGTTAAGATGACAGAAATTTAAATCATTAATGAATACATGATGACGAGCTAATCGGATCTAATACTAATTTTATAAGTTGCTGTAAGTTACTCTCGACGATGGCAACATATTGTGATTGTTTGAAAGAGTGATATCCAAAAATAACCTTCGGGTTTGAAGTTTCAGGCCAGCAGCTCGAATTGCAGCCGAAAGGGACACTTTTTAACATAAATATTGATTAGATAAACAAAACTCTTAGAAGTGATAGCTTTTTATCTATGCTTGATCTGGAAATAATGCTTCTTCTTAACATTAAGACATAGGTGAAATTTCGAGAAAAAACACGCTCCACGGGAAACACACAAGTGAATCTTTGTACGTCATCGACATCTTTTTTTGTTCGATCTCCGGACACAAAACGTCAACTTAAGTTTCTCAAATGACTTCTTTCGTCCGCCCCTCGATTTAACACATGTAAATTATTTTCTGAGTGGTTTTGCCCACAGAATATCTTTAAACGCACCGACGAAATTCCGTAGAGCTATTTTAGGCGCCGTTCTCGGGAACTTCTAGAACACGAGAAGAACGACCTCAAGTGTCTTGATTTCAGAAATGGTTGTTCTTGTGTTACAAAGAATAACTGCAGCACGTGAGCTAATCCGGCCTTTGTACAATGCATTCAGTTAATTGACACGAACGAGCAAACAAACTCTTTGCGTAGAGTTTTGCCTCTCAGCTTGTGACAGGCTGCTGACCCTGCGTTGCCCTTGAATGAATGCACTTGATGTTGAAAGCGTGTTTGGCTCGTTTTCAGATCGTCTTAGCTCGTTCTGAAGACATTTTCGTTTTGACAGCTTAGTTTCGGTCTTAAATTCTATTTACATTGTCTCGTGATCCGTCAACAAGTGTAGTATATTTTGTTTTAGGCGACAATAAAAGCTGTGTGTTAATACTACTGTCTGACTATCCATATGTTTGTTGTCTAACCGAAGTTTTATACACTTTGGTCTTCTGTAATCGCTTCCCCGCGTTTAAAACTAACTAGATGAAAAGTTATGTTAATCTTTGTCTGGTCGCTCGTTTGTCAGACTTCAAATAAAAAAAAATCGAGATATTTCAGCAATTACTTGTATCAAGTAAATCAAATGACGACAAAACTATGTATTTTAAGTGTTCAAGCATTATTTAAATTAGAAAGAAAACCGGTTCGTGATTACAATCTATATGATATGTAAACATGGTTTCTATCCTCGAAATTTTCCATTTCCTTTCTTTTTTCAATTATCAGATGTTTGACACTACAAGAGGCGTCCAAAGCCTCGATGAAAACTTAACTTCGAGGTTTAAATCGTTTATCCTTACATTTACAACTGAGCTTATTAGATGTGAGCTCGTTCCTTTACATATTCTGACAGACTTCCGTGCGCACCTCAAGCTCGGCGAAAATAAACGATATCCTCCATTTATAGTCAAAGTATTATTCTACTTGTGCGGGGAAACATACCTCTCTCGAAGTCAACAGCTCCTTTTAGTGCTGTGCGAGGGGGCACCTTGTGTAAATCTCGTTTCTGCACAGTGGTGAGAACCCGGCCCTGACCTATAATTTCCCCTAGCTGTTTGGAAAGGGTAAAGGCAAAGTCAAACGGTGAATGTCATACCAACTGCATACCTGTCTTTAAACGCGGAACAGGACAACTAAAAAATTTACACCCTTCTGACAACGCTGGTCGGTTTGTTGTTCTTAGCTTTCTTGAATAATCTCATTAAAGTGCGGAGCGAATCATGCGTGGAGTTGCGAGCCGCCCCCCAGGCGTCAAGGTCAGATTGCAAATTGCGCGCGCGTTCCGATCACAAAACATTCACTAACGCACCAAGGCACGATTTAGATTGGATCTGTTACAACTATTAATCACAACAAGTTGATTCAGGCAGCTTTCAGCTTTTCTGAAGCTGATTGCAAGTTAATTTTCCATAAATCGCATAGTAAATACGTTTTAATCATTAATCGCTTAAACAAATGCTGTAAATACCACCTTGGCACTTGTTTAGCAAAACCGATCATTTACTCGAAACTATGTATAACCTAACCCCAGTCCTAGCGGATGTGATAAGGAATAGGCAAGCCCTGTATTCCACTCAAGCTAAAAACTAGGTTCTGCATATCAATGCAAAACTCAGTGACACGAGTCACACATTTGCTGATTCATGCAAGACTCGTGCAGCGTGATCGAAAACATTTTCCTTAACGCGGCAAATAAAGAAATTTCTCTAATTGGTCGCTATATAGTTCTTGGGATGCCAACACCTTAGGAGAATTGGTTTATACTTCAGCGTAATATCGCTTAGCTCATGTAACGACGTGTTATTTTCTCATCACATACAAATACTTGACAATGCTAGAGTGAATTGAACAGGAGAACATGTAGTTCTCATTTATCTTGAATATTTGGCCCGACCGGTGGACATCAGAACAACTCTATCCCCAAGGAACGCCCAGATTTACCCTTGAATGAGTGTCACGTAATTTTGAAACCCAGTTACCGTTTTGCGACACCTGTTAGCTGCATTTGACAAATAAATGACAAATAGTTTAAATTCTTTGGTCGTTTAAAAACGTTACGGTCCCTTTTTCGAAATTGAAAAAATAGGGTATTGGAATTAAGGATATCGGTATGATAAGATTTACAACCGCAACGAAACTAGGGGGAAAAAGTCATACATTTTAATTTCGTAACCCGACGCTGGAAAATTCAGTCTTTGGTACAGCTGGAGTTTCTTTTTCTGATTACCTAGTGATTCAAACAATGAAACGTAATTTATGAATAAACAGATCAGAATTTTTTAAATTTAAACAGTTTGTGATGCTGCGTAGCCTTGTGTTAGATATGAAGGTTGCATGGTGTTCGAAAACAAAAGAAAGATTATAAAAGAATCGTGATATATTCCCTAGACATACATTTCTCTCAATATGGTACTGGGAATTTCAGTGTTCGAAATAATTTTCTGGCTGCATAGTGAGCGAACACAAAGAAACGAGCTATCAATGGTCTTGAAAGACTGTCAGATAGAATTAGATAACATAAATGAGTTTCTAAATCGATTATTCTCTGAGGCGCTTTGTACTTATGTTCGAAGTGATGAAAAGGTTATATGTTGATACAGGAAAGTTCCCTTGTTTTGTAACAAGTGTTGAGGAAGATTTACTAAATGAAATTTAAAAAAATGATTTATTTGCTCCCGTTGGCATAACAAGTCTTAATTCTCGACACTGTGCTGCGAAATTCAGTGTTCCTAATAGTATGCTAATTACATCGCGATAAAACACAAAGGGGCAATTTATATATGGATCATAAAATTGATATAAATAGGTCAAAAGCATAACTTTTCTTTCAATATGGCGCTGTGCTTTTTTAACAAATGATGTGATGTTTACTTAGTAATGGAATATAAAAGGACAATTAAGAATCCTGTGGTTTATGAAACTTACATAAATAGTTTGGAGACAGGAATATCTCTCAATGTACTTTTAAAAATAATGGACTGTTTGCTAAGTCATCAGGCACAAAGAAACTCTTAAGGACTGGATTATGCGAGTGATATAAAAAGTTTGGGTCATGTTTTTTCTGGCTAATGTGCTAATTTTCAAAAAGGAACAAGGAGTGTCGGAAGCATGGTGGCTGATCACAAATGAAGACTTATTTAAACTAAGTTTAAATTTAAATTCAAAAAGGCTTTGAACCTCGTTATACAGTAGTGTACAGCGAACGCAACGGAAGACGACTTTATTAAACATTTTCTCAGAATTTTCGACACAAGTTTCGAATCATAACTGCAAGGATATGTTATTAATAGATCACAGAGCTGAGATATAAATGAGATAATTTGAAATACCAAGTGTAATAGAACTACGGAAATTGAATGGCCAGATTAAATGTCCTTTTCTATATCTAATGATTCCGGTGTCATTATAGCCTTGCATTTCAAATTGTTTAATTTATTTATACTTTGAGTGAGTTCTTCTGCGTGCATCTCAATTCTAATCCACCAGAGATCCTGACCTTTTTTCGCGCATTATGTGACCCTCTGCAATGATATAAATAGTTCGAAGACCTCTTCTGTGGTGTGAAAAAACGTACCCGTTGCATGGCGATTAAACACCGTGAATAAGAAACGAAATTTTAACTACCTTATTCTTACTAAATTTCGCTATTTTCGCATTTTGAAAAAAAATCGAGGAAAATCAATACTTGCGAAAAAACAGAGGGCGCGAAAACTCAACACGCGAAATTTAATAACAGATGAAAACAATACAGAGATGTCGAATGTTCTGAGTCACGTGGTCATTGGTAATTGCTCATTTTCTGTCCTTGAAAATATAGTCGTTATGGTCTTGTTTTCAACTAGTTAGCCTCCTTGCTCCAATTCACTGCCACTATCTAGTAAATTCGCCAAACTTCTTTACGACGGTCATGAAATTTTCCATTTGTAGGCTCCTTGTAGTGAACTGGGTCCTCGGATCAGGAGTTTGGGAGGTTAAAGCAATAGCAAAACCGCGAAATTAAATCTACTTGTGGAAAACTTTCTCCTGGAATTGCGAAAATAAATACTCGCGAAATACAACTCCCGCATTTTTTAGTTAGAATAAGGCAGTTTGCAAACATACAACGTCTAATGTGGTTTTGTGTGGTTTCGTGGTCACTGAACAAGAAGCAAAGACTGAAACGTTTGATATATCTGGTGAATAGCAGGCGATTACAAACCATAGCTGGACTGTTGGATTCTTTATGTGGGCTTATACGAAATATCATTTCAGTTGATGAAGTACCACCACAGAGATCTGATTGGCTATGGTTGCTATTCTTCAAGCCAATCAGGCTGAGGTGGAAATAGACAAATGTTTATACCCATGTATGCCAATAAAAAAAACCAATAAATTCATCCATATAAGCTATGATAGTATTCTAATCTGTAAGAAAAGTCGCCTACACTCAGGTACTTGCGGTTGGTTCTTAGGAGAAAAAAAAAAAAATTAGAAAAAGTACGTCCGCAATGCATACATGTAATAGCACACTGTTAAAAGAAACTTGATTATCCGCGAATATGTATTGTTTTTCAAGTTGCCTAATATCTATGCAGATTACATGCGACCCTTAATAGTTGTAAAAAAATGAGACAAAATGAGCCTTCCGCTAGGATTTTATTATGCTCCGAAAAGACTACTTTAGGTAATGAGTCTGACTGCCATTAAATCCCAGATTAGAGGGATCATAAACAACTGAGCACAGACCAGTCGATGATAAATCGTTAGCAGAAACAATGAAACAAAACTGTCTGCTGGCCATGTTTCAAATTTCACAGTATTTATAAACGAGGTTCGATTGCCAGCTCGGTAAAAGAGTAAAAAACATCTGCTCATAACAGAGGAAAATATTGTAGTTTGGCATGAAAAAGGGTTTATCTTAGTTAAAAGATCTAAAGTTATTGCCTAAGCTATTGGAAAAAAATTGAAAAGAAAAAAACTCACTATGTTTGAAAATAAGTTGATATCGCTTCCTCCAAACTGTTACTTCTCCTTTACAACCTTTGAACGCTTGAACGCTCGACGCCCTCTGAGTTTCACATTTGTTCTACAAGGACTTATGTGGAGTCACTTGGTCCGTCACAGTCAAGTAGACAGTCACGTCTCCCCATATTATCTAAAGCAAGTTTTAATTGATCTTCCATGTGATTTCACAAGTCCATCAAAAAAATCTTGGGGTAAATCACCTTGTAGTTAAAATAACAAAGAAATATTGTGGTTTGTTACATTTATAAACTTCCATACCGCAAAACAAGAATGTTTGAAAATATTTGAATGGCTAATAGGTGACGCGAATCAGTAAATAACTCGCTTAATTTGCGCCATTTCTTAATTTCATGGTATGATTATCGCTGGCGCTAAACGAAAATCAAAACAGGATTTCGTTTTTCTTTTTTCAAGACAAAATGTTTCCAGTTTTAACATTTAGAGATAAGTTCAGGACACATGTATTTTGAATTAGA
This sequence comes from Orbicella faveolata, assembly GCF_042242905.1. Classification (NCBI taxonomy): domain Eukaryota; kingdom Metazoa; phylum Cnidaria; class Anthozoa; order Scleractinia; family Merulinidae; genus Orbicella; species Orbicella faveolata. The sequence goes on along the minus strand of NW_028301542.1, from coordinate 2,123,772 downwards.
CTCTATTGCTAATACATTTTTAAAAAGGAAGGATTTAACTTGGACCAAAAGCGAGTGACATTATTAGAATTTCCCTTTAAGTTCAAGATCCCACACAGTAGACAGTTTGGCTACCGGAATTAAATACTTGTTTAATCTCTCTGACTAAACACCATCTGTTGTAGGCAGCCTTTCATGTAGCGCCGATTAAGAGACCGATTTTACAGTGACACATTTAACATGCTCCTAAACTGACTAAAATTTGAAGTTCTAGTTAACAGAATGTGAAGCAATTCCAAAAACGTCTTCGCGTGGTATTCAAAAATTTGTTGCTGTCAATTGCTGAAACATGTCTATGGATAAATATTTGTTTCTGCACCAGAGAGTAGATTCTCTTTGATCTGTACCTACTTCCAACAGCTCATGTCCCATAACACGTGCTTATTTCTCAGAGATGGAACTCGAATAAATTATAGTTATTTTTATCAGTCCTTTTTCGCTTCATTAGTTTTCAATTTATTTAACAACAGACAGCAGCTGAACACGCATTCATCAACTGTGATCTTTCCGCCTCGATACCAAATGGATATGAAGCCGCGCATTTTCTCACGTACACCTCGTCGCTGCAGAATGTCGTTTGAAGGCAAGAGAAAGCTTTTCGCTTTTTCGCGATTTTCAAATCGCCAAAATGTGAAGTAGCCCATAAAGAACGTGCACTATTTACTAACAGAATTGTTAAAAAAACTCGTCAAAGTGGCAAAGATTAAGGGCCGCCAAATATCTTTCTGCTGAAATCGCGAAATTAGGTCAGTCGCAAACATTTCCTGTTAATGAAAACCAACGTAAAGGGAATGCTCTGCTGGTTTCTAAGTCGGCGATCAGCTTCAGTGTGAAAGAAGTGAACTTTTGACGCCGTGGTTGTTGTTTATTTTAATTATGAAGATTAAGCAGCTTAATGGTTGTGTTCTTCAATTTAAATTAAACAACCACAATTCACAATTCCCTTCACTTTAATTTAAACGATCCATTGCATTTGACCCAAGGGAGGAGGGCAGGGGGCTCTTGACAAACTAGGTGTTTGGGTACAGGGGTACTGGCAACGTTTTGAAACCTTGACCTTTTTTAAGACAAAGAAAACATCCTTTGTTTTAGAACACTGTTAAGGACAAAGAATGGGTGAAATGAAAGGCTGACAACGATGGGACTTCTTTCTGGCCCTGAAAATTAACTAACTATCAACTAACGTCTGTGATCTCGTACTACTGAGTATTGTACTAACATTATTAAATTGTGCAACCATACCTTGTTTCGGGCAGGTTCAGACTTGCATAAAATTATACCCTGTTCAGGGCAGCGAGGCCAAGAGCCATACCCCCTCCAGTGGCAGGGCCCCGTAATAAGGGAGCACCCCGGGTGTGATTGACCCCCGGCAATTTTAGCTCGACACACCGTACCGTGGTCCATAGCGCTTTTCTGATAACATAAGTAACAAAGTTCGCATCTTGTATGATGCCGAAAAATTTAAATTATTTAGATTCTTGTGATGGCTCTTTGTGCAGGCGGAATCGTGCTTTAACTCCAACGGAAGAGATTAAAACTTTCACAAAACACCTCAGGTAGTCCTTTTAAAATCGTTGGCATCGCAACGGCAATTGAAAACAAGTAGCGTGCCTAAAATACTTCAGACACTTTACGAAACCAATCACGCTTAAATCATCCTGAAAATTTAGAGTTTTGAAGTTGGTCGCTTGTAATCCTCTTTTAATTTCCCCCGCCAGACATTGGCAAAGAGAATGAAATTGAGAGCAGATAAAAATATTCTAGTAAGTAGTTTACGAACGTGACAATATCGAGGATATTACACGGCGGTTTGAGTATATGAATTTTTTTCTTTTTAGCTGGAGTGATAAGTAATAGTAATTGGACCGAGTGGAGCGCAATTCAGGGAGTAATCGCACGAGTAATTTCAAAATCGGACGAGCGCGAAGCGCGCGATGCCAATTTGAAATTACGAGCACGATTACTCCCTAAATTGTGCGACACAAGGTCCAATTACTAATTAATCGTATTCATAACAGATTTCGAAATGAAAATGTCTTTGGAGAACTTCTTTTGAGCGAAAAAGCGCTTTCCATAAGTTTTGAAAACTGTAGGAAACATTAATCACGTGGGCATCCAATTAAAGGTATCCATATTGCAAAAAGTTCAAATTGGATACCTATAATTGGACACCCACGAGATTGCGCTCCGATTGCGCGACAAATAGCCACACGGACCAATTGATCACAATTAAGAATTTTCTTATAAATATATACGATTTACGAATGGGCGCAAAGAATATTTTACATTTTTTTTCTTAATTACCATATTTAAACAAAAAACACGAATTCTGTGACAAGATGATGCTAAAGACAGAGGGGTAGCAGCTCTCGTAAGCTTGTAATTCTCTTCATCTTTAGCAGCTGTTATTGTTTTAGGGCTAGGGGCATTGTTTCGATAAGAGAAGGTATAAATTCCAGTTTAAGTAATCCTGTTCAGTTTATGTAGTTTCGCAGGCATGAATAAATTTCGAACTAAAGAAAAACAAACATTCTAAGTTTTCTCTATGGGTTGTTTGGCCGTTTCGGGAAAATAATTCTTAGAAAACTTCTACAGTAAGAAGCAAATATACCAAGTTTTGAGATCACAAATCCAGAGCATTATTTTATTTTCCCGAATCGGGAAAATAATTCTTAGAAAACCACTTTTATAGTAAGAAGCAAATATCCCAAGTTTTGAGATCACAAATCGAGCAAGACCTTACTAGGTCCTTGATGTAAAGATCAGTGCCATATGCAAATATAACGAGTTATAAAAAATATATTTCCACATTTTGTATTTCGAAATTCCTCATGACATTGTTATGAATAGCGCTATGTTTGAAAGGTGTTGATCTTTGACATAAAATGGTCGAGAAGATATTTTACATCTTGTGTATCTGGTACATCTTGTGTATCTCGTGCAACATAGAGTAGAACAAACATTTACTGAGCAGTATCATGATATTATTTCATATCATCTTGTGTGTTCTGATTGATACACTCATACAACATGGTGAAACTAAAAATCAAAACATAAAAAACTAAACAGATGAACTGAGAAATTATCTAGTTTCAAATGTCTACGTCCAGGATGAAACATTAAACGTAAAACATTAAAAAGCAAATCTCTCACCTGTTTATTACAATAGTTGAGTGAACTGCGTGGGTGATACCCTCTCGGTAGGTTGTTTTTATAACTCTGGAATATCCAGAATTAAAAATGAATCATTACAGCCCAATACAAAAGAACAGTTTTTTCGTCTCGACGTGCCCTGAATTTCATTTAAAAATAGACCAGTGTTCGTCGACCTTTGTCCTAATGTACCTGGATATTGTTCAAAAATCATGCCACCTGCGTGTGAGAGGGAAATATGCGATTTATTTCCTTGCTCTCGGCAATGTCTTCATTGCTTCGGGTTTGACAGTTAAGAGCGGCTATACCTATATAGACCAAGGGGAAATAAAGCTCGTTGTTATAATACTACTTCCCTAAAAAGCCGGACGTTTTACGAAAACCGATATTGCCTCTTCTCGAAAGCGATCACTTTTTTCACTTTCTTTTAGATACCCGATGTCTCACGCTTCACTAAAGTCGCTGCCGGTTCCTATTTACGTAAGAAGACTGTACAATAAGTCTGAGACAATAGCAGACGTCTGGAAAAATACGAAAAACATCTTTTGATATTGATCTAGGAGGAACACTATTACATTGTCAAGTCATACTTTCCATATTCTTCACAAAGGCGTGCAATAATCTCCGGCTTCATAAAGGCGTGCAATACGACTCAGATGATATGGTTCCGGACTACCAATATCATTTTTCTAGAACATTAACCCTTCAAGCGATGAATTTAACAAAACAAGATGCAATTAATTAAATGCCTCGAGTGAAAATCTTTTCATAATATGCATTAAAATAACTACATGAAATGACCGCGTTGGTTTCTATTTTCTGTTTTGCCCAATAGTTATCACGTCTTGTTTATTTTGTTTCATTTTTTTTCGACTAACTGGTGTCATGAAGCAACCGAATTGAAAAAAAGAAAACGCTTAAAATAAAACACGATATTTTCAGCTTATCGCATGATTCTTTCATCCTAGAGATTAGTAAATAATATGTGATATGCTAAAGTGAAAAAAAAAATCTAAATTAAGAACAGGCATTACTTATTCAACACAGCAAAGTCTTGCAGAGGGTTTCAATTTATGCATAATTTATATTGTTACCGTCTATTCTATTTCATCGTAAGTTTGCTTGTTTTGGCTTCTTTTCAAAACTGCAGTTTTTTTTAATAACGCTGTGGGAAAGTGTTGAACAGAAACAGCAGAAATTAAACTTAAAACGCAGTAATTACAAAAACTCTGACTTTAACGCGGTAAGGGAAATGCAGAAACTTATCAAACTAACTTCTGATTAAACGACGGAACATGATAATATCTGCATGCAATAGTTTGTAAAACTAATTTTTCATGAGGCAATCATTCAAAAACTAGAGATTGACGAAGTTGGTGTGTACATACGCATTTTGGAGTTTTAATTAAGCCGTTGCCTTCCTGCAATGATTTGCAATAAAATTTCAATGAATACAAATTTTGAAAGGACAAAATATTCACAGTATCAAAGGTTATACTTGTGCACTGAACACCTTATCGAGACTCACAAGGTTGCGACCGTTTCAAGTTGTAATAACTTAACTTTTGTTTCTTTTTATACCCTTCCTTTTTTTGTTTTGTTTTGTTTGTTTGTTTTTGTTTTTCGTTTTGGTTTGGTTTGTTTTACTTTACTCGACAGAAAGCACTGTCGCAATTCCCAATGTGTTATTACAACTAGAAATATCAGGAATTAATACAATACAATGGAATTCACAATTTTCACTCCGAAATATGTATTAATATTTTTTCTTGAAATTTTGAATATTTTCTTAGAGCCGGGTTTTGATCACATTCGTTTAATTGTAAACTCTACATTACATCCTGAGCTCATCAAATATTATTTCATCACATGATTTGCCAAATAAATACGATCGATATGTGACAGAAATTACGAAAACTTCAAATATATTTAGAATCGAGCGATTGAGAAGGAGAGAAAATAAAACTGTGTATTTTTTGAAAACTTGGTGATCAACTTGGTGAAAAACTCAAGGCGACCATAATTTTAAAAAATTGCTGCTGGACTAGAAAAGCATCTTGCAACTATTTACAATAACATTTACCTCAAATATAAACTTTTAAACCCTAACAAGCAATACAAAATACATCTATAATTTAGTACCTCACGGAATAAATTTGTAAGGTTGCAAACATATTCTGGCGTCAGTTTGACTCAGTTTAAAAAAAAAATGCATATTGCTTCCAGACAGAAGTACGTTAAGAACATTACAGGGACATATCCGATAAAAGAACAAAAAACAGAAATGAAATTGAAACATGTACGTTTACATGTAAATATTGAAAAACAAACTCAGTGAACATTCAGAAAATATCTTCTAGTATCTACCTCTAACTTAAGGCAATAAACTGAGTATTTTTTTAGCTTGCTGACAAAAAAATATCAGTAAAGACTTTACCTGTAATCTTTCGATGCAGTGTGATTAAAGGTTATTTCCAAATGAAATGAATGCTCTGAGGAATAAACACGAAACCACTTGAACTGTCAGCTGGACAGGAGGTGAACTGATCATCAATTTCCGACCGACGGAATTGAAGTTTATTGCATAATTTACTACTTATTCAGTGCGGAAAATAAAGGTCAAGCAACATTATTTATGCGCCCTTAGAAGCTGCTGGACTCGTGTGTATATAAAACAAATATTACATGCACAAACATAGCATCGTTAAAACCCCAACTAGCAGGGTGCAGACCAAGGGGAAGAGAAATTGAATTCGCGACCACCGAACATAAATCCATCTAATCTAATTAAAAGTGATCTAAACTGCAGTTTGTGCGCACGTGCACGCGCGAACAACAAAGCAAACCGCGTGAAGGAGTGGACACCACAAGTAGAGCAACTGATCGAATAGTATTCTGATTTCTCTCCAGGGTCCGCAGGGGGGACGAAGAAGGGGGTGGCTGGGGCGGAGTGGTTTTGCTTTGAAACCTGGAACCCAAGGCTTTTCTCCTCGCAGCCTAGACAAAAGTGTTGATTTTCGTTTCGGTCTTGGTAAAATTTTTTCTCCGCCATGCAATGGACACCTAGAGCCTAAAACCTATTCAAGAAGAACTTGCCGTCAAACAGGCTGCTTGACAGTTTTCGCCTTCATTTCCAAAGACATGTTTACATGCAATGCAAATTTACAAGCATTTATCCTATTAGTCTCCACTATGTTCAAAGAACCGAACACAAGACGAAACATTTTTCATCAGAATCGTGGGAGAAAGGGTAGACATTGCAGCTAAAGTAAAATGGACAATTTCATCAGTCTTGCTTTCACGACTAAACAGTAAAAATTAAATGTTCTGGATACAAAATGCAGCTCCACGTATTCGCTACTCCATGCTTTCATTTTTTTTTTTTAATTTCTCTATCACAGCACTTCCTCGCTTACTTCGCTTTGTTATGACTTGCTTGTTGTTTTCTACTTTGGAAAACAGCCAGACGTAAATATTTTCAGGCTTGCTGAAATTTTGAAGCATTTTTGGTGAAAACTGTTTTTACGTTCCCCACCAAATCTGATATGAAGTTTCCATTTTTGCTACTAAGTTAAAGAGCATTCCGTTTGTAATTTTCTCTGTTTTCTGCGACAAAGTAAAACGAAGAAAATGCTTCTTCGTCAACCATTTGTGTAGGTGTCACTTTTCAAGAAAATTAAAAAAAAACTGAAATATAAAAATGCGCATAACTAGCTCTACATAAATTGAAAACTGTTTGTTCTAATGATGCTATAGAATGTAATTAGACAAAAATCATAAGACATTTAAGAGCAAAAGACATTTTTATCGACTAATATTGGTATTCTCGAACATCTTTGAACTCGTAACTCTCTGTAGGGTGTGGTTTATTTTATTGCCAAAAAAATACATTCGGTTTTATTTCTTATAATTTACAATTTATATGCGTGGAATGTTTTGACTTTTTCTAATGGTCTCAATATTTTTGGTTTGACCGTCCTTAATACAAGTTATACTAACTTGATTATAAAGTTGTCAGTCTTGTAAACGACAATGTATTTGATGCGATATGCATTAAACAGAAAGTCTCGCTTGCGACATACAACTCTAAGCGGGTTTACCAGCATAAATTTTTAATGACATGAATATTTATTATCGATTTCATTGCTTAACATGATAATAATATTTTTGAGACGTTCACTTGCACTCACTACTCTTCGAAAAAATAAAGCGATGGTCTCTCGCGGGATTTGAAATAAAAACTTACAGTGATATTGCAAATAAAACAATATCGTCTGGAGTCTGTTGTAAATCAGTACACATTCCCCTGAATGGCAATTGATAAATAAACTTATCTAAGCACACCACATCATAGCAAAGTGAAACAGTCATTTTGTTATCTGAGATACGACGTCATCGACTTTTTGCGCTGAGTGCTGTAGTGAAAGTGTTAGCTTTGGAAAATCAATGGCATTTTAATAGACCAACTTATTGGCAGTACACGGGTGTGACATAAGGAAATTTGTTAGCGTAAATTTTTTTTTATACGACCGTTTCAGTGAAGAAAAATCTTCCAGAGAACAGAAAAACCAAACTAGAGTAGTTTTCTTGAAGTAGGTATATGGCACACGATGATGTCGTTAATTTAGCCAGCATTGCTTGTCGACATTTATATACCTGGCACTTCTAGACGTCAAACCACAACATAAGAAACTCAGCAATGTGTTCATAGCTTGGCATTCGATATAAATAAAACGCTACCTGGATTTTTTAAGGAAAGCTATGAGTGGTGTGTCGCGGGAGCAAAACTGGGCGTAAACAACTTGTGGTAGAAACTTACCCGGTGAGCACTGAGAGAAGATCTTTCGCTTGCCGCGTCACAGACTTAACTAAGATTATGGAAATTAATACAATACTTATAATATTATGAAATCAGCTGTCAACAGAAAATCTATTATAATTTTAATTTTTTTTTAAAGACAATCTTAAAGTCCTCTGGCGAAAAATTAAAGCGAGAATGTCATTTCAAAATAAAAAGCATAAAATTCTAGCTTTTCATTTCTTAAGTGTCAAAAGCGTTTTAAACTGTTGAATGCACTAAAAATACAACCTTATTCGCATTTAAGTAATACAAAGAAAATGACGTCTGCTAGATTAATTTTCACCGTTTTAAATTTGCCAATTTGGATTAAAATATTATATTCATCTTAACCCATTGTAATCAGTCTAAAGGAAGTTAAAAGCAGTGGATATATGTATACATGTTTTGAGTTAGTATAGTGCGTTTGTGGCATTAAAACCTCGAATATTTGCCAAACACGCTCAAACCCCTGATAGCCTTCGGTCATGTAACTTTGGGTAGACGTTTACACAAGCAATGTAGAGTTGTTTATTTTTATTTTTTGACATTACCTGCAGGACATGAAACTCTTACATAGAAAATTGATTTCTCACTTCCCGAATTCTCGCGGCGATAGGTAAACAAATACAGTTTACAATCTGAATACTCATACATCTCCTTGTTTGTTCGCTAAGGGTTGGACAATATTTGTGAACCAGACAGGAGGTTAGCGCAATTTTCCTGAGCAAGAATTTTTCCCAATTTGGGATTGCACAAATTTTGTTGGACTTGTTCCATATATGTTTTTTTTCTTTGTGGCTTAATTTGCACGAACATTTACCCTGTTTTTAATTTGCTGAGCAATATTTTTGGGGGTATTTACGTAGCCCCCTATCTCAAGACTTTGATGGTCTATCGATTAGAAGTTTTTAAATGACGTTTATGGTCATCACAAAGCAAACAAACAAAAAAAAATCTTTTCATGGGAAATACAAATGTTCTTACTAACTGGTGGCCTACAAATGGTTAAAAAGGAACGGTAACCTGAGTAGCTTGGGCGGTTTTTAAGCAACTTGAGCGCGCTAAAAAAGCGGCCGCGTTAAGGAGCGGCGAAGCCGCGCGGTGCCTAGGAGAGAGACAACAAGGAGGGAGGTTAGGAGAGAGACAACACCTTCGCGGCTTTGTACGCTCGCGCTCAAATTGCTTAAAAAATTGCTTAAACCGCCAAGGTACGCAGGCTAAAGAAACGGCAGAAGTTTAATTTTTTTGCCGTTCGCATTTTGCCGTAAATTAAAAGTCATTCTTAACTTCTCTAAAAACTCCTATTTGTGTTCAAGGCCCAAACAGGTTGCAACATCGGACGCAGTATTCATGTAACCCTAGCGCTTTATCGCGCGATTTGGCCGCACGTTGTAAAATTTCGCGCGCGAAATTCACGCTACTGAGCCAAGCTACAAGATGCGATGTTTTCAAATACGTGACAAAAATTGAGATACTAGCCTGGATGAGTGCCTAAGAGGATTAAAACGTTACAGTTTTGAGATTTTACTTTGAAAAGTGAAGCGAAACAGATCATCATGTTTGCGTTTGGTTTAGATAAAAAGCTATAGTCCCGGCGATGATGGACTCACGTTGAAACTGTCGCGCGCAATGTTGTGCAAGTAAAACAAGTGTGTAAACACAACTTAAGCCTTCATTGCTCTTTTTTTCAGCAGAAAAACACAGGCAAATCCCTCAGCTTGTAGCCCTGCAGAAAATGCAGGTATTTTAGCCAGGTAGGACGCGGAGCGCGGTACAAGAGCAGGAAATACGAGACACGCGCTTATGGTCGTTTGCCCCAATAAAACACAGTCTTTTTAACCCTCTCCAAAAACTGCTCTTTGCTGTTTTTTGGATTGTACCTTCGTTTTAAACTAACGAAAAGTAGGTATCGGTGATGAGAAGAGTTTTGATGTTGTATCTTTTATGTATCGGTTATATGTCACTGGAAGAGTTTATAACATTATGGAGGTTGCAGAACTTTTTGCTCGCCTCTGCTGTTATATTCGAGAGGTGACTGTCTGCGACAATTTAGCCGCTCTGTATTCTTCGGAATTGGATCCTTTTTATAACTTAAGCGTGCGAAAAACATCTGATATATGGTGCTAGCTTGTTCCTTGATCAGTAAATTTAAACAAAGTGTGTCCTGTTTACAATATAAGGATTTTTTTTATTTTTAAGTGCGTGGTAGTTTGCTCTTGCGACAGGTTTATTTTTCGATTTTTCGTGGAAAAGAAAAAAAATACCGTGATTTTGACAAGAACTTAACTTGCTAAAAAAAAGAAACACTCGGTCGAAATCTTTGTGATCTCCGATGTTCAAAGCGGTATAGATGAAAAGTTATCGTAAACAACCGATCGCCACAACGCAAACAATCAACAAACTGAATTGTTCTTTGCAAAAACCGATTCGAAACAATAGTCGGGCTTTTAAAACGTTGTCTTTGAATAATGTTTTTCAGTGCGGCGGGCTTTTAAAAGCAAACAAATAAAAGCGCGGTAAATTCAAAACGGCAAATAAGAGAAAACAACAGGCTGGTCTGAGTGGAAATCATTTTCCATCATTGCGTCGAACAGCAGGCATCGAGCAAGGGCTAAGAACATGAGCGAAATGGAAAATTGTTATCTTTGGAAGAAAGAAAGTTACATGGGCTGTGAAGATGCATTACTGACCGTGAAAACGCCAGAGCGTGAGACGAAAGAAAACTGCCAGCCTTCCCCCGATTCAAGCTATTCCCCTCAAAGACCTGTTGCTGAGCAAAACTCTCCACATGGAATGTATCAAGCTGATGTCAAAGGTATGTTTTTTTTTAATTGTACTTTTCGTTGTCGATTTTACTTCATTTCTAGTGGGTGGTTTCTTCAGTTGTTTTTCGGCCTTGGTCTTTATTTTCACGTTCACCTGTCAGTTTATTTAACTTCAAATTTATCTATAGCTAATTGTTTGTAAATTCGTTTCGGACTGACTAACCGGTCACGTTTTACTCCTTCTTTCCTTGATTTCCTCGAGCTCGTTTGAATGAATTAGTTTTCCTGACATTTAAAAATGACGAACAGAAAAATCAATAGAGGTTGTGATATTTCGCAAATATGTAAAGTGTGAGGTTAACAAGCTGAATGTTGCACGAGAGTTTCGTTCGCAAGGCTCGGGGAGAACCATCCTTGAATCGATTATTTGAAGCATGCTTTGTACCTTGTCCTTCCAATCTTACCATAACATTCAACAGTACCTTTCCACTTGTTATACTTCTCTGTCTAGCGGCTACATTTGTAACTTCAAAAGATAAATAACTGTGTCATGAGACTTCGGTCCTATAATGTTTCCAAAATGCACCTATCAAAATTTAGTAATACAGTTTGGGATCGAGTTAGAAACAGCAGCAAATTTAGAAGTTTGACAAGAAACTGCAACAACTTTTGACAACTGTCATCTGATTGTTCATATAAAAGAAACTTTTACTTCTTAAAATAACCAAAGTTTACTCTTTATGATAAAACTGCTTAGAAAGCGACCATACTGTCAAAAGTCTTAACTCGCGCGCGAGACTCTTGGGTGAACACGCGTGACATTGTCGTGCGCAAATCGCTCACTGTTTTGCGTTAAATTCTCAGACTGAACTCTTTTGTGTTTTTCATTGTCTAGATGTGGCTGGCCAAGGTCCCTCTCAGTCACGATCCAGCAAGAGCCGTTCGTCATTCTCGGTGGAGCAGGTTTTACAATTAGAGCGAGTGTTTGAGCGACAGAAATATCTCGGCTCCAGAGACAGACAAAGACTTGCAGAGGAGTTACAAATGACAGAAACACAGGTGAGCAAACTTTTCAGTTCATGCCCATTTCTAGGCTTATGTAGGCAGCATTTCATTCTTCTTTCGCTAGAAAAACGAATTTAAAAAAGTCAATCATTGAAACTACATGGATCAGTCTACGCTAGAGGTCGCCAGAAGGTTGAATTTTTTCTTGTTGAGCCGGGGAAGGATTAATTGAATTCTAGATGAAGCGCGTCCTTTGATTGGCTAAGGGATTCCAAATTAAAGAATGTCAGAGAGTTGTTCTTTTAATTGACGGAGAAGGCAGAAAACCAGTCAAAAGTTGTTCGTACTGATGTTCATTTTTTGATTGGCTGAAAGAGCGTGGAAAACCAACACAAACATGTAAAACTTTTACATGGGCCGTTTGTTTTGCTTCTCTGATAGGCTGAAAAGCCTGAAAAGCTTGACGTGCGGTTGTTTACTTTTGATTGGCTAAGAGCTTTAGTAAACTAACGGATAGATGTCAAAGAGTTGTTCACGCGACTTTTGACACAGAATGATTCCAAACGTGAATCGTGAAACTGAAATTAAAACTTTGAGGCCCTAGTAGGGGTTTTTGGGAAACGGGATAACATTTTACGTTCTGATTTCCGACAACACAGGTGAAGACTTGGTTCCAAAACAGACGAATGAAACAAAAGAGAAAGCGATCAGAGGACACTGAACGGAGAGCCAAACTCTCCTTCCTTAACAGCCTCGCTTACACTATGCATCACGGTTACCATGGTTACCAGCCCGACTATGAGCACCGCCCACCAACTTATGCTGACACACCTCTTGTACTTAGATCTGAACTTCCTTCAAAGTACGCATGCCCACCAGCCTCGCCTTGGAGTAATCTACCCTTCTATCCTCCGCTGCCGCCATTTTGGGGAAGGTACCCGGGACCATATTGAACACCACCAGGAGACCCCACTCACTTTGGTTCATTGTGTTTCGTTGTTTCGCATAAAGAAAGTCGTATGTAAACGGTGATATTTCATTGTCCAGACCTTGGTGTGCTTTGAATCGGTCGCTAACGAATTTTAAGTGGGTTTTCGTACCATTCGTAAATAATAATGCGTTTGCTTCGTTTTTGCCTAGCTTAAACATTAACAGAACATTTGAGTAATACGTTTTTGACGATTAAGAGCAGTAATTTAACATTAGCAGCCGGTATTAGCAATAACTTAAGTTGTGGTGGGTGTTTTTTCTTCAAGGAGGCTAGGTAAAGCTTTTTGGGATGATTCCGCAAACCTATTTCGTTCGAAGAGAAAGAAGTGTAAAAATAAAGCATTACAAAGCGTGGCACACATTGGAAGCATTATTGGGCAAGACTGAAAGACTCTTCCTTCTGTTTAGGTCATTTTGGGTGAAGGAATCAACTTTTCATTGATATGAAAATTTTTACATTGATATGAAAAGTCTGTATAGTAGTTAACTATCGCTAAAACCTCTTGACCTGGTCTTTTCCGAACTTGCTGTAGAAAGCTGTTACGACATTTAATTCAATCTTAAATTAGAGATCCAGTGGATTGTTCAGCTAGTTAGGATGGCAAATGTTAATACTGTACGCATGCTTTTTAAGCGATGAAAAATTTCAATGTACTCACTTAGGGCGCTGTTCCCTGCTTAACATTGTGCATTTTGTGCTGTTAACACTTTAGTAAATGCGCTTTTTGGTGAAAAGGCATTAGTCAAATAATAGTAGAATATGAGAATGAAAGTATTTGCTTATTAAGTAGATGCGAACTTTAAGTACTGTTGTATTACAGGAAATTATCTATTGGTCGTTACGCAAATTATCCAACGCATGGGTTGCACTTTTCCACCCGGGGAAACAAGGATTCCTGCTTGTCCATAACGTCCGAGTCCGCAGTATTTCTGCTTCAAAAAGGTTACTTAACAATGTTACGTTTTCTGAGGACGACAATCTGACACGACAACTTTCGGCTGGCTTCCGATTTTGTATTAAGGATAATCGGAAAGCCTTCGGACATTTCACGAGGATTTACCGACGAGTTGTTCCTTCCGCGATTTCTTTTATTCTGTGAATAAACATTTCTTACCTCACGTAAACTTGAGTTCGTGTTTTTGTGTGTAATTCTTATTACAGAATGAGCTTGTACATCAACATTATGTCTCATCAGGCCAGTAGGCACCGAAAAGGTACATGCAAGTCAACGATTGTTTTGAAATAAGACTCATTTCGTAGCACAGGCAAAAAGCGCCTCTCACCTCTTCAATGTAATATTACAAAACACAACGTATCAGCTTAATTCCATAATAGTCCGTACATCTAACTAGTGGAAATCTTGAAGAAACAAGCCTTGATCTCAACTACAAACAGAACTTTGAGCTCAGAAGCCACATTTTGTCGACGAAAACCTGTAGGCGGTTGCTTAGCTCGTCTCCAGGTGCTCTCAGACGATTATGGCAACCATTTTGATGTTTTCGCCATCTTGAACGGCGGAATGACCTTGGGACGAGGTTGAGAGGTTAAAGATAATCAAGAGTTCTACGGCAAGAACTGAATATTTGGAGACAAGGGTTTACAAGCGTGGTTTAACAGCAAAGATTTTAACTCTTCTCGAACACGTTGATATATATTTAATTTAAATTCCCTAACTATCCTCGACAAATGTGACAAGGATTTGATGAAATATGGACCCCATACAGCCGTTACTTCGGGCGTCACACAACTCTTGTACCCTCCAGAAGCGTTGCGTGACAGTCACGAAGGAGAGCATCATGTCATGGCTTATATCAATTTTTCTTTGATTATGAATGTTTCAATATTCTACATGTTACACTTCTTTAGTACACTTGTTTTTAGTTTATATACGAAAAATATCTCTAATTTCCCGGACAACAGCCGTACAGACCTGTAATTTTTTGCACACTTTAACGGATGATCCTAAAGTAACGCCCAATCTTCTTTCTATTAAGGGTCTTTAGAATCCTCAACACCTTAGAGCGGCAAGAAAATCATAATAATTTTCGATTTGGGAGACTAAATAACTTGGTAAGGTAACATGTGAAACGCACGCAGCATGACTAACGTGCGCACGTGACTCTTGACAACTCATCACGCGATAAGCGCGCGGCATAAACAACGCGAGTAAATGACACGTGCCATCACATCCGGTGAAATTCAGCGAAGCATGTCGCGCACGTGGCTGTTCAAGTGCGTCACTCCCGGTCAGTATCTCTGTAGCAGATTATCCTCAGGGGTGGGGCTGTGCCGGGGGGTGGTGTGTTCACTGCTAGGGGGAGAAGTAAGGTTTTTGCAGCAGTAGTAGTGGAGTATTTCCCCGGTCGGGTAGTATGCAAAGGCACTAGAGAAAAAAAAGACACAAATAAAGCTAATAAGTAAATGCGTATCGGTATAGACCGTATTTTCTCTTCCTTGGAGGTAATAAGATTAGGAAAGAACTGGATGGATTATGAGCGCGAACAACTGCGCTGAACTTTCGGAACTTTCCAGCAGCGAATTGAAGAGAATTTTCTGGAATTTCAGCAAAAGAAGACACAACCACGAGGTATACCCAAATTTTTGAAAACTTCTTAATGCGAATTTCCCATTTGCCAAATATTTCCGACAACTTTCCCGGAGAGTTTTCGTGCTATTGCCCCGCCCCCCCCCCCCCCCCCTTTTCTAAAGTTCTCGAAATGTTCTTTCAATGGAAAACTCCATAAATACTGGGGGGGAGGACTCCCATGTCACAGGGACGGGGGTGCTCGTCGTACCTTTTAGGGGTTAAAAATGCCGGTTTTGGTGCCTCTGAGGGTGTTCAGCCTAAAAAGCTCCACAGCAGGAGCTTCTGCGGTATTTTTTAGGGTATTGAGCCGGAAAAAATGTGACGTGAGGTAATATGTTGTTTTAGAATTGGTACCTCTTAGGTCTGAAAAAAACTGACCTGTTTCCAATCTTCTTATGACACTCTCGGCACGCTCTCTCATCAGTCAAAATGATTTTATGGCCTTGATAATGCATACGCTGTTCTTGAACCTGTCAGTCAAATAGTCTTGTTAGCACAGAGTGTTAAAGTAACCACAAGTCTGCTAAAGGGTGGGGTTCTTTAAAGAGAGGCATCTGCTTAAAGGAACTCAGTCACGGTATTTTGAGTTATTTTGGCCTCGTACAAAAAACACCTTTAAATTGAAGGAAACCTGAAAATAGCAGTTTAATAAGATAGAAGAATACCAACGAGATAATAATAAACCATAAAGGAACAAGGATGGTTAAGGGTGGAGAAGATTAGCACGGATTACAAACGATGAACTTGAAAAATTAACAAATTGACGTCAGTTTTTCATGTGTCTGTCCTGTAATTGATCATGAATTTGGTCATAACATTGTCTAAGTAGCTGTGGATCCCCGAGGCTCTCGCTCGTTGACGCATCGCATAAATTTTAAATTCATGTGTCTGTCCACTTTTTGACGATAACTGCAGAAACTCTCGCGCGCTCATTGGCTAATTTTCATTGTCAATAAGTCATTGTCAGGACAGACGCATGAAAAACTGACGTCAATTTGTTAAATTGACAATGACAATTAACCAATGAGCGCGCGAGAATTTGCCAAGTTATTGTAAAATGTCCAACTAAGAAAGAAGTACACTTAATGGGGTATCCACTTTTAAACAAAAGGTTTGCGTTTAAGTGAGGTATCTCAGAAAGAGAAGCGTCAGATTAAAAGCCGTTTGCCTTTCTAGGGGGAGAGCAGAGATTTGTCTGTATTGTCCCTACCTGTAAATGCTCCGCGAACAAAAGACTCTTCAGCACTTGACAATTTTTCCTTTTCTTTTCCTTATCTTCCAGAACGTTGAGCAAAAATGTGTAAACCTCTCGCACTTCAATTGAAGAAGGCAGCAATTCAAGGGCCTTAAAAACAAGACACAGACCCAATAATAAGTACAAGATTATAAACTGTTTGTGTATTTTCGACTTCCTCGAGCCCAGGCGCTCGCTGGGATTTTTCGCCGAGCGTCAAAGATGAAGGGCGCAAAGGGAGCAAAAGATCAACGGACGTGTTCGTAAAAATATTGAAGATCCGATACCAGGATTCATTGTAAAAGAGGTAAAAAACGTTCTCTGGTAAAATTGTTTAAAATTGTGAGCTTTCAACAGCCAGTCTGCTGTCTTCGACGGACAAAAATGAAATGATGAAATAGACCTAAGAATTTTGGACATAACAAGCGAATAGCATATATTAATTAGAATACGTGTGAAAGAATGTGAGAATGCTAAAAGTGTAAAATTAGCGTTTGTTTAAAAGAATGTTATATTGTCCCGGCAGAAAGCACGAATTGTTGTCAGCCTCGACAGTTTTCGCTGTGTGCCAGTCATGTTGTATCACGTCATGTCACGCAATGTTACGTTATGTTCCACATTCCATAATGAACTGCTCTACTTACCTTAGCAGTACTGATCTTCTGTCGATGCTCTTGAAGTACGTTGAGTGCCACCGCAATGTTCGGCTTCATGTTCTCCTTGCCGCCTACCTCCGTTGGCTCCAGGTACATGCGCAGTAGGGATACGTACACCTGTCATTCAAACGTTATAGTTGTCAAGGCAACTACAATGCATGATCCAAGGTCCGTTTGACGCTTTGCTTGCAAATGTTTGGGGTTTGATGACGCCTCCTTCACGCCCCCTCCCTTCTTATTACATCCCTGCCCCTTGCAAGCGTAAAGATATATCTATCTACCCTCTTCGCCGCACGGGATATTGCAGTGAATACCAAACAGTTGTATTTTCAACATAACCAGAAAACTGGGACGTGGAGGTAATTAATCAGAAGCCCAACCCTCCATTCCCCCACCCCTCCCTAAACCGGCAGTCTCTACCCACCTCTATCAAGCTTCTCTTCTATTTAGCGTCCAATAACAGGTTTGCACGATATCGTAATTTGACTACAACTACCAGAACTCCTTTCGTTTTTTCCTTATTATTTAAATTTTGAAGTCCTAGAGAGGTTTTCGTAACAATTGCCCTAATTAGGATAAGAAACAGACAAAGTGAAGGATTCCGGTATTTGTAGTCAAACGACGCCATCACGTAAATCGCCTATTCCCAACAAATG
Organism: Orbicella faveolata; assembly: GCF_042242905.1. NCBI lineage: Eukaryota > Metazoa > Cnidaria > Anthozoa > Scleractinia > Merulinidae > Orbicella > Orbicella faveolata. The sequence continues at coordinate 2,105,846 of NW_028301542.1, read as the reverse complement.
AACTCGTAACAACAATAAGCCAACCGAGGTACTAAATGAGACATCAACGAAGAGTTGGATAAACAAACTTCTACACGTACTTGACACAACTGTGCTTGTACAGTTCAACTATGAAGGGATATAAATGACTGTTTTGAAAGCCAGAAGGAAAGCACAGGATTCTACCCAAGCTATGCTATAGCATGTACCTTCACATTGTACTTACATCTTTGCTTCCCTCCCTTCCTTCACTATAGTTTCGTTGACAATACCTGCACAATGAGATTGTTACAGTTCACATTAAAAGATAACCAACCCAGTCTTGTGAAGGTGAATTAATCAACATGACACGAGCGTGGGACAAAGAAAAATTCTAAGTCTCCGACAGGAATCGAACCCATGACCTCCCGAACACCGGGCGAACGCTCTATCCACTGAGCTACGAGAACTCATGGAGGGCAAGGCCATTTAACTGAGTTCATATATGACAGGTGTCCTGCATACTGCTAGGATTCCTGTCGGGGACTCGGAATTTTTCTTTGTCCCATGCTCGTGTCATGTTGATTAATTCACCTTCACATTTCATTACCGAGCTTAAAATTCACCATCTTTATTAACTTATCACAACCCAATCTTGTTTGCAAACCCAAAAATCAACTCTTAAAAGTAAGGGGTAATTGAACGCCTCTACAACGATCAGTCTGAAGCAAAACTAGCCCTTTCATGATCAGATATTTTAATAAGAGTAAAATCTATCGATCGGTCCTGGCCGTTAAGGAAGCTTCAACTATATTCTTTAATTAAGGCAAAAACCTTAGCGTTCAAAGAGGTTTTCTCTCTGTCCCAGTGTTCCAAAAACATGTGTTTGAATACTACTGAAATGAACAAAATTACGCAAGCTCTTATATTCAAAACCTAAACTAAGGGTTGCTTTTTATGCTACTGTCTAACATAATTACGACGGAATCCGACTATAAACCGGAGAGTTGTCGAGAGTTCGTGTTGTACCGTGAGGTTGCGCTACCTGTGGAGTATACTGAATAAAAAAACAGTCCACCTACTCTTCTGCAAGTTTGGCGTCGTGAAGAACATGGATATAAATGGCGAGAGCTTCCTCGTGCCTTCCTACTCTCCCCAGCAAAAGGGCTCGTTCATGATAGAAAGCTGCAAGAGACAAGGATACCATCATAAGTCGCAGCTTCTAAATAAAACCAAAGACTTCACGTCACCTATGAGTTTCATTCCCTTAGCCCCCGTCCACATTACGCCGAAGGAATTTGAAAACGCAGCCTTATTTCTCCGGATAGGCCTTCCGTCCACACTAGTCTGTCACGAAAACGGAGCTTTTCGGAAACGCTCTTCAAACCAGAGGAATTTGAAAACCTCGGTTTTGCGTTTTAGTGCGCACAGAAAACATTTTGAAAACGAAGCTTTTCGAAAACGATGAGGTTACGAGAATCATGTGATTTTTCAGTCCGAGTTTTACTCAAACACAAATCCAAAATGACCGGTGATTGTTGCGTCTTCAAATTCCTCCGGCGTAGTGTGGACGGAAAATATTTGATGCGTCTTCAGAGTGAAACCTCCGTTTTCAAATTCCTCCTGTGTAGTGTGGACGAGGCCTTAAACTTTGAAATAATTTACAGTCCAATGTGCACGAAGTTTGTAATGATAGAAGTTACAAATAGTACGGTAACAGAAAGAAATCTGACGAGGAACAATCAGTAAATTCTCCTACATAATCTGCGTACATTGCTAAGAGTTCAGACAATGATTCAAAAACTGAAAATTTCACACCAATTCAGGCTCTGAACTTCTATTTACATTCGGTAACGATAGTTTTAACGGGAACGGTAAACGCGCTAACGTTGGACGGCCGCGTCAATTTTGGCGGGAACTGCCTTGTCTGGTGTGTCCTCTGTCTAGACGAAAAATGCTCGGGTTTTTTATTATTCTTTTGTTTTGTTCTGTTAGTTTTTACATAAAAATGAGCTTAAATTAAACACAAAGACGTAAAAGATACATGACTTACACTCTGGAAAGTGTGTCAGCAGATGCTGTGCTTGATAATATTTAGAAGTCTCCAACAGGAACAGTAATCTTCCTCTTAACTCGCCCAGTTCACCAGGTTCACTTCCGGGAGGAAATGGCTCGTCACCTAACAACCAATCAAAATCAAAATTTTCCTTGCTGTTTTATACAATTCCTATGATTCGCTTTGGGAGAATTTGGGTTCTTGTCTAGATAAAGATTGTGACAATACCTCTGCTATTTTGCAGGAACAAGCGCAAACAAAAAAAAAAAAAAAGAAAAAAAAAACTAAGAATAAATACAAACCTTCAGGTAACGAGTCTAAATATTCCTTCATCAAAACTTGCACTCTTTCACGGTAACTGTTGATAAGCTTGTTGTGAAATTCAGGCTTTGATTCATTCCAGATGAAGATTATATGTTCCTAAATACAAAAAGACATCTTCACATTCACATGGTAGGAAGAAAGCATTGACTACTTCAAAGTTAGTATGAAGTGTCATTCATTCCACTTAACCCCGAGGGACCCCTTGAAAATGAGCCAGGTAGCGGCCCGGAACGGAAAATAGGAGGCTATCAGTCTTTCGTGCCAGGTCCCCTGCAGGCTCGCTTCGCTTGTCGGCTTCGCCACTCGTTCCGCAGCACATGCGCGCCTGCTGGCAGGCTAGTACTGGCTCTATCTACTCACCAAGTATCTGATGGTTAACTGCTTAGCACACTGCTCTATGTGGGCCAGGACTTTATCCCGAGGCAATCCTTCAACTTCTGGCAAGTCTTCTGTAAATATCTAGGAAGGGAAACAAAACACTTCTGAATGCAAAGGGCATTATAGTTTCCTATCATTTGTTGAGTAATGCTCCACAAAACCAAACTATTATTGTAGACCTAAGTTAGTTTTCTCTGCTTAGTTTCTCCTGCAAATCAAGAAACAAGTCCAAATTAGAATCAAATGGCAAGTTTTACCTTTAAGCCATCATCAGGATGAGCTTTTAACACCCACACGGAAAAATCAAAAATTAGTTTTAACTGTTCGTGACCTGAAATAAACCAATGGAGAGAAATAAAAGTCAATTATACTCTTTGATAGCAATAAAGAACAAGGAGAGCTTAAAATGTAACCATACCATACTGTAAACTTCAAAAAGGTAGCCACATTTTGAACGCAGGAGGGATAACATATATACACATGCTGTATACATGAATTTGCATTTTATCAAATTAGAATAGTATTAATTATTTCCTTCTCACATTACCTAAATGCTGAAGATATTGAACTGTTCTCTGGTGGCCTTTTAGCAAACCGCTGGATTTCTGAGCTTGTCTTAACAAGAGATCCAATGCTAATCAAAGAAAAATCAAAACAAGATGAGTTATGACATAAATATGTGTTATTGACGAAGCATGAGGTCAAGATGGCTGAATATTGCGCTAAGTTCTTGTTTTTGCATGTTTACAGACCGAGACGGAGTCGAGGTCCATAAACTTGCAAAAAAAAAAAAGAAGAACGAGGCCAATATCCAGCCATCTTGACCAAACAAGCTTGGTTAATAAAGGATTTATATGGCTTTCAGGAAATTTTCTTGCGGGACACACTGAGTAGTCCATAGTGGTTAAGACAGCGCCATCTTGCCTGCTTGGGCAGCCAATCACAGTGCAGGATTTGATTTATCTTGCCCGCTCAAAGAGCTAGCCATATAATAAAAAAAAAAACAGATGTACAACCTCTTAGCTACCTTGTTTTCACTGGTCTGCAAGCAGGCTCTCGTACACTGTGGCACAAGCAAAGGCGAAGGGCAAAGCCCTGCTAGTCCCTCTATGGTGACCTGATGGATATTTATCAGCTGAAGGCACAAGACACTCGGGAAAAAATTCTGAGTTCTCACAACAACAGTCGAACCTCTGCTCACTACTTCTGCATTCTCCCACTGCAGGAGATAGGCCATATTCTTAGCAATTTTCTTTATTCTCAACACCTGTCTACTTGACAATCTACCAATAACATAAGGAGAAAATGAATGCTGATCACACCTTTCTTGTGAAGACCTTTGGTCTGGTACAGAATCACCAGTTCATTGTATTTCTTGTTTTTCATTAGAACCCTTTCACACTCTTCAACATGACAGTTGTTCTCTTTTAATCTTAACAATGGTGCAACAAGAGCATCATTTGTCTGCAAAACAACAAACAACACAAGCTGAGGAGTCTTTACACAAGTTGCCATTAAACTACAGTGGAAACTTCTGTAACCAGAGCCGGGTTGCTTGAAAACCACTTAATGCTAACCCAGGATTAAAATTTTACCTTAGTATTTATCAAGTTTTCTTGTATAAAAATGATTTTCACTTCTTATGCTTTGTGTAGTTTGAAATTACTCAAGCTAAAAACTGAAGGACAAAGAAATTTAAACAGAAAACCTCACCAAAGAGTTACAAAACTGAAATCAAAGTTCTCACTAATCCTGGGTTAGCTTAATCCATCTTTGAACAACCTGGCACAGGAGAGTATGAACAGTAAAAGAGTTAATCCACCAAATAGGTCTTCTTCCTGAAATAATCCTTCTCAAGTTATTTTTAGACATGGTGCCCAGTTCTTCAGCTGACAATTTTACCACAAAGGTCGCATGGATATTTTAGCAGAGGCTGGGCTGTCTAAGTGAACAAAATATGAATCACAGGATTGGACATTTCTAGACACTTGTAGGATTTCAAAATCCAGGAGTGATTTAAAATTAACTTCAGAGGCATCACCTTAGGAATGAGACTTATACGGGGGATTAACTCAGCCTCTGTAGTTTCTTCCTTCCTTTCTGTAAGCTAGGCCTGTCAAGACTCTACTTCAGGGACACCCGTAAGCAGACAATAAGGTGTGGTCCAAGGTCTCCCATGTGGACACTTTTTCAGGTCCAAAAGTGACCCCTGGTGTATGCGTTTTGTACCATACAACCTCTTCTGACAAGCCATGGCAGGAACATCCCACAAATTGTTCACTTACCAGTGCCATTTCCAGCAATTAAGCAACATAATAAGATTTGACATATTTCACGTGTGGTCCCTCACAAGAGATAATCACTCAGAAAAGGTCAACCACAGTATGGAGATGGACGGAAAGAGCCCTGAAGCCCTACCGCTTCAAAACACTCTTCATATACCCTCTATGATTTAACACAAGGTGACTGTACCGACCTGTAAGTAGCATTTTAGTAATGTGGTGTCGATGATCTGCCTTCTGTGCATGATATTTTTCTGAGCCTTTATATCAGCTGGAAGTTTGCAAAAAAGAAAAGAAATATGATACGCAAATGAAATTTCATTAGTAATGGCTTTTGTTTGCAACACATTTATGAATGGAGAATTTTTCTTTCAATTCTCCCAGGCTTTCAGTCTGAACCTTACCTTTACTATATTCTTCTATAGACTCGGTTTTACTCCTTCCTTTCTGGATACCATCTGTTTTGTCAGTGCTTAAATTCATAAGCTCATTTCTTTTCTGGTGAGAAAGTAGCATTCTGACAGTATTAGAAGATAGATCAGATGAGTTAAAAACTAAACAAAAAGAACAGTGGAAGACCCAGAGCTCGAAAAAAAAATTGAATTCCAGTTCGCCCTTAGAACAAGTATCTCTCAAATATTGCTTGCCTTGGGCAAATCTTTGTTTGCTCTTTCAATGATTTAGTTGGCAGACAACTTGCCTGATCCCTTGCCCATTGGGCAAGTGATAATGAAAAGTTACATGTAGCTGCCCAGAAGGAGAATCTACTTGTTCTGGATGACCAGATGGCACTTTTTTCAAGCTCTGCAACCCTGCTCCCAAAAAAAGATACATGAAATTATTTACATTACCTGAGTCAGATATTCCACCAGAGCTAAACAGCCTTTCTCCAACTCCCCAGCTGTTAACTGAGGGGGTGGAGCAGGGTACTCAAGTTGCTTTCGAAATTCACTTGGAAGAAGTTCAGGAAATAGACCAATCACTTGTGCTGGATCTGCAATATACCAATCACATTCAAACATCATACTTGAAAAGTGAAGACAGCAATAATGGCAATGGGTGCTGTTATGGGCCACAGTTAGTACCACATGAAAGTACATGTATTGCTCAACACACTAGTCACACACTAGGGTTTCATCTACAGACTTAAAAGTTAGAACCACCTTGTACAGCATAATAAACAGTACCACATGAAAGTACTGCTCAACAGCTTTCATTTGAATTGTCACACACTAGTGTTTCATCCACAGACTTAAAAGTTAGAACCACCTTGTACAGCATAATAAACAGCACCACATGAAAGAACTGCTCAATACGGCTTTCATTTGAATGGTCACACACTAGGGTTTCATCCACAGACTTAAAAGTTAGAACCACCTTGTACAGCATAATAAACAGTACCACATGAAAGTACTGCTCAACAGTTTTCATTTGAATGGTCACACACTAGGGTTTCATCCACAGACACAGAGGTTAGAACTACCTTGTACAGCATAATAAACAGTACCACATGAAAGAACTGCTCAATAGCTTTCATTTGAATGGTCACACACTAGGGTTTCATCCACAGACTTAAAAGTTAGAACCACCTTGTACAGCATAATAAACAGTACCACATGAAAGTACTGCTCAATAGCTTTCATTTGAATGGTCACACACTAAGGTTTCATCCATGGATGTAAAATTTAGAAGAATTTTGTATAGCACAATAAAAAGCACTGATCTTTCACAGGAAAAGGCTTAATATTTGGGCTTCTGTAACCCTAGCAGGCACAGGAAGAGCTTACTGCAAATGTAGACTTAATAAAAGGTTTTTGCTGTCGATTGTGATTGTCTTTCTGGTGGGAAATACCTCTTGAAAACTCTGGAAATGGCATTTGCGAGACTCTACTATTTTTTATCAGCCATCTACTTCAAAAATTACTGAGAATAAATATATAAAACAACTGACTAATCATTAATACTGTTCTTTTCAAAAAGTGAGACTGGTTAGAATTTCTCTGAGGAAAGGCAATTTTTGGCAATGTCAAAACGTTAAATTCATTTTTCTTCCGGGGGCTTCACCTCCTGGACCCCCAACGGGGCTCTGCCCCTGTACTCTGCTGGGAGCCTCAGCGGCCCCCAGACCCCTTGCCTGTGGGGGGTCTCCAGCCCCCATAGCCATCTACTTTCAAATTAATATCTCCGGCTACTTCAAATCTCATTGACAGCCCTGCATGCAACAAATGCTGGTGTAGAAGTGGAAAAACTTTACTGACCTGTCTCAAGCTGTGCAAACAGCTGCAATGAATCATCAAATCTCTTCTGACAAAACATATCAAATGCAAACAGATTCTGTATATGCTCTTTGCGTTTTGCTTTCTCCTGCTCAGGTTCCACCACCATGTCCTAATAATAAAACAGACAACAATATACTTCCAGGGCTCTAAATTTATAAATGTAACTGGGTGAGAGAGGCACTGTGAGAGTTAAGTGTCTATCCAATAAACACAATGCAAAGACCTTGGCCAGGCCTTGAAAAAGGAATGGTTGATCCAGAGTCAAACATGCTTACAATTACATGTACGTCACCATGCCTCCACTAACCTCTCACACTAACTCTATGTAAAATTTTACATTTTGTATTTTGACATTAACATCAATTTAAACTCATCACAAATAGATGAGGTTGGGAACTGGTGCCTTAAAGGTCAGCGGGGTGCCAAAGCCATAAGCCACTAGGAGGTATCCATGGCAAACCTGGAAAGCAGGAACCACCCAATGAGTGTCCGCTAACCTGCACCATCACACTGAAAGAAATTCAGTGGAAACTACTCACCTGAAGAATACTTACCCTGACCAAGAACAAAACGGGAGGGAGGAGAGGGTGCAAGAATCTGCAATGATTCGCGAGCAAAGCAGTGCAACTGATCCGCAACAATCAGCTGAATACAATACAACAATTATGCAATGAACCATAAACCCCTGCAAAACCCCTGAAGGCCGCCTCACAGGTCACGTACTCCCAAACAGGGAAACCACTGGCTGCATAAGCTCATATTTAACTTGCCTAAATGATATTAGCTGGATGGGCATGCTAGCTGGCTGCATTAGCTCGAGTTTAACCTTGCCTAAATGATATTTAGCCACATGTTTATAGCTCAGAAAACATCTGATGACTTACTGCTAACATCAGTGCAAGACTAAACTGTTTGTCGTGCAGAAGCTGCTGGATTTGCATGGGTATTGACACGGGAATCAGTCTCCACACGTAGCTCGTCGATGCCACGTACATGTGTTTTCCTTGGGTGATGAATCTAGGTTTGGGCAGTTCAATGCTTTGAATAAGCGCACGGGGACTGATGGTTCGGATCTCAACATAACGAGGAAGAAGACCAATGACGTATGGTTCAACATAATCTGCAACAGATAAGGGACAAATTTGAATTACACATTGGTTTATCAGGGTGAGGAATCAAGTCAAAAATCCAAGTTTTATGTGTCAATATCACTTGCCAATAAAAAATATTATTACTCATGTTTCTACCCATCTCTTGTATCCTTTAATACCTCTTATGATGATGCTATTACTTAATTATACACAGTTTTGGCTGCTATTTACCCAGTTCTGTAGGCGTGTCTGTCCAAGTTAAGGTCTGTTTCTGTGTCTTCTTTCCCTCACTGTCAGTTATAATGCTGATGTCATCACGGCAAAGGATGAGCTCGCCACTTGGCAAAGTAGCAATTGTAGGTTCCAAGTGCCGTCCGGTTGAAAACAACTCAGTCGCAGCACCTGTACTGGTCTAAAACAGTACAGAATGCTTATTAATTTAAGACATGGAGGTCTAGTTCCTAGTGTAGTATATTTTCGACTGGGAAGACAAGATCTGGTTTTGAGCCTTGCACATGGCTACTAGATTGTGTGTTTTAGCAAGACATGTTTCTCTCACTGTGGCAAGAGTGACACACCTTTATAAGAGAGTACTCTCTCTTAAAGCCAACACACAGGGACTCCTTTGACCACACCACTGATCTAGCTACATCTGGTACCAGAAGATCCTCCAGCTCTTGAAATTCTCCATTTCTCCAATTATACAACTAAGAAATAAAATAGCAACAATGTTAAAGAGACAGATTGATCATTGACTGACTGACAGACAGACAGATGAATTAAGACAAGTTGAAAAATTGGATTGCCGAGACTGACTGACTGACTGAGTGTCTGCATGATTGCCTGATTGATTAATCGTCAATTAACCAATCGATGGACTACACTACAAAATTTAACAGTGTGTTATACACTTACTTGTAGTTTCCTCTTCACTGCCACACATAACTTCAGTTCAAGAGGTGGTGACGGATCTATGAGAACAAATTATAAGATAGTCAAACAATCTCTACATAGAGGACACTCAGTTGTTACATGCACATGTATTAAAGGAAGTTAAATTAACATTAATTCTGAATCTATCATTAAAAGTTGAGATGCCAAGATCAGTGGCCTTTTTTAATGCTAATAAGGGTTATGCACAGTTTCAATTAGAAAAAAAATGAATCTAATGAAAGGAATAAAAAAAACTGAAAGGTGAAGTCGGTTGAAATAAATCTTGAAACTTACCAAATACTGATGTCTGTTTTCTCTCCTATTGAAAAAATATATCAAATACATTACAAAATGCAACATTATCATTATCAATGTTATATCATCATGCAATAATATCAATGGCATGCCTTCTTCCCAAAGAAAATGTTTTGAAACTTCTCTTTAGCAAGTGAAAAATCTGGTGGCATAATCATCAGTAAACAAGACTCCAGATCAAGGGCTTTGCGCAAAAAACCTGCAATCAGGTTAACACCAATAAGGATTACGTGCCGGATTATTTTTGGCAGTGGTGGAAGAGCTATTCCTTCCTGTCATAGAAAAAGAACGCCTGATAGCAGGCTAGAGTTGAAGCCCTGGCCAGGTTCATTTTGTTCTGATATTGGGGAAGACATTGCAACTTCATGGTACCTCTCCTCACACAGGTGTAGAAAAATGTACTGGCAAACTGTTGGGACGACCTGACAGAACGTTTGAAAGGGTTGGGGGATGTGGAGGCTATGAAGTTAAGTAGTAATAGATAATTCATCCTGTATTAAAACTGGGGCAAGATCTGTTGGGTGGATAAGTTGGCTTTAGCACAAACCTTGATATCTACAGCAAAAACTGTGGCTCCCTTGGTTTTATGCAGAATAAATTTGAGAGCAAACGTCTCCAAATTATGTACACTAATCACATTATCTGGCAACAAAAAAGTTAAGACAAAAAAATTAAGTTGGACACTCAGACATTGTCCAGAGAATTGAGAAGTTGATAAGTAATTATACCCATGCAACAACAAGTACATGTATAGTTAACCAAAATTACAATGGTCTCTAAATGGTATAGCCAAGCAACTTATTTAATGAATTTTCATTAAAAACAAAGTCAATTATTACTTAATAATATTTTTTATTGATTTTCTTATTTACCTGACAAACTTATCAGCAAGTTCAGTTGTTCCACAACTGCTAACTGTAAGAACATGAAAAGACTGTATAAATAATTATTGAACACTCCAACTGAAAAGCACTTTTCTTCACAGAGAGTACACACTGTATTAACTAAGGCATTTATTCATACATGATAAGTATCATGAAGATAAAAATGTCCAGATAGAGTTTTGTACATAACTGTTATCAATGATACACGTACTGGGACAGATCTCAATTTGCATACAGCTATATCTTGACTCACATACCCACTTGGAAAAGGTAGAAAAAGTACCAAACTGAAATTTAAATTTAAGGTGTCTCAGACCACAATTCTTCCACAAACATGGTGCCTAGGGCCTTCTTCTAGAACTACGTGTTCCAATTCAGTCTACTCATGTCACAATAGAGGTATTACCACATGCAGGCTTTTAGACAGAATTTGAAAAGTGTGTCATCCAAAATGTGCTACGGGGCCTGCTCAAATGAGTAATTTATAAGGCAACATATGAAAAATAAACCAATTTTCTTTAGAAAGTGGCAATCCACAGGATGCCTGGACACCCATCTGGCTAAAAGCATGATCACATCACAAACAAATAAGGCCAAGTTTGTTTAAACTTCTTACCTGAAGAATAGGCTTCTTTGAGAATAGCTTGTTTGAGCTACGTAGTTCCACCTCAAACCTGTTATCTCCTGTTAATAACAAAATAAAAAAAACTCAAGGGTTAACAGAAGTACTATCTAATAAAACATGTTACAAGCATAGACTTTTTCAAACAGCATGCAGTCAAACCTCTCCACAACAGCCACCTTGGGAACAGAGGAATGTGGCCGATGTAGAGAGGCGACCAATATGGAGAGGAAGGGGTGTAACATGACACCTGTTTTTTGGGGGGGGTGCAACATTTCATTTCTTAAAAGAGGCTTATTTTAGCATATCAACTATACGTAGCACAATCAAAAGATATCAATCAAACAAAAACTAAACAGAAACAGAGACCAGCAAAGCATGGTACAGATCAAGTTTGGTGACCTTTTACAATAAACTGGGTTTTGTACACACTGTTTGTCAGTCGCTGGTTAACTGGCCGTTGTTGAGTGGTTATTTTGGCAATCGGGGCACATTTTAGTAACCTTTGCCATTGTGAAAAGGTGGCCGTTATAGAGAGGTTAAAATAAGAAATGGTTATATTGACTGTCTGCAGGGACCAAAAAGAATGGCCGTTGTAGAGGCCACCGGTATGTTGTAACTGCAACTGGTGGCCATTAGTGGAGATTCAACTGTATAGATGGTTTTCACTGTGACGCAACCAAAAAATAAATTGAAAACTATTCAGTGGATGAAGTCAAGAAATTTCGATATTACAGGAGACAGGTAAAGAAGACACTTCTCCAAGTTTTGGGTCTCTGCATTTTCCCAAACTTCAGATATCCATCGAAATGTTTTGTGCAAATTTGCAGAGCCCAGTATAGAGCCGCCATGTTGGTGGAACTCTGTGCTCCACCAACATGGTAGGCGGAAAATAGTGCAAACATCTGGAACTTACTTTGGCTATCTAGGCAACTGATTATCTGAACTGAACCGACAAACATTTACATAAGCACTTTTCCTAACACTTTAACTCCTAAAAAGGCTAAAAATCATTAGATAAGTGTATATTTTTCCACAAACGCAATCAGAGTGGTATGTCACGCACAGCCATAACTCTGAACTTCAAACAGTGCTGGTTTCCAAACAAAGCACGTTATTGAGCTGAAAAGTTGTAACCAGATGTAAGTTTAGATCCCCTTATGCCTTATGAGGATAAAAATTTTCGTGGCTCTTTAGTTTTGGGTTTTGGAATTTTATGACGTCACGTGAAAACGGTCTATTACATGCACCTTAAATTCAAGTCATGTGATATTTTTGCTTTTGCTAACACACCAGAATTCTATATCACCTGTGCCATCCTTAACACTGTACAGCAACAGGTGTCCCTGCCTTGTTCCAACAAGGAGATTGTCACCTGGAAAATAACATTCTGACGGTGTAAGAAACCATCGCATTCTGTAATAGTACCTTTAGAACGGAGATCGATCATAATAATTTCTTGATAAATATACACATTTACAGAAATGTTCTAGTCTCACGGTGAGGTACTTGCAACCCTGCGGGGGCACTCTACTAAGTTTTGTATGGGAAGGCTCCGCCCTGAGATCAAACCCCTTACCGTTTTGGATATCAGTTTGACAGGAGAGGTACCCTTTTTGTATACCTTTCATTGAAAAAAGGTTCTCCTTTCTTGTACCTACTAAAGAACACTGCATCCCTTTCCTAAACTCTTGGAATGAAGTTAATGTGTTCACAATGTTATGGGAGAACATCACCGATTACCAGAAGAGATGTTAGTCAAAAAACAAGTATCATTTATTCGGTTGCCAGTCACATCATACCTAAATGACTGATTTCCCTTCCCTTTCATATACCTTGTGAAAACCCTAACCTTTTATATACCTGAAGTCTGAAAAACGTACCCCTTTCAGAACGAGCCTCCTCGTATAGGCCATTATAGGGAGTACCCCCCCCCACCCCCTCCTGGGCTTGCAACAATTTTTCTAAAAAAAGAATTGAAATGCCTGACAAATGCCCGGGGGGAGGGGGGAAGGATGGAGGGACTTGGTTCAGTGTACCTTAGCTTACTGAAATAAAGTTACTTAATGTGTATCACGCTGTACATAATAATGGCTCAGTTTTTAAAAAACCATTATACATTATAAGAAAGTCTCAATGCTTTAAAACTTTTAAAAATATAAAAAGAACTAAGCTTACATTTAAGCCTAAAATCTAAGCTTATTTCGTAAATGCTTTCCTAAAAAAACCTCTTACCAAATGTAGCGATGCACTCTATTTGCAACGGCAACTTCTCAAGGATAACTGCATGTTCAAATGCATCGTGCATGTTTGCATAATACTTTGATTACAGCAGCTAAATTGTAGCTAAACATGGTTGCATATGTGCTAGGAAGCCATGACTTGCTTTCTCGGAAGAGAACCAACTTTGTGAGCCTGCAGTCATTTGAGGAAGTGAACAATCATCTATCGACACGACGATACGAATTTTCCGGGAAAAATGAGCCAAAAATGAAACCCCGGAGAGTAGTAGATACAATAATGGAGTTGAAATTTCCAGTCGTTGTACAAATATGATAAACTGTTGTCTTCTTCTTGAATATTCTAGCGCTTGTTACTGTGTTGTCTGAGCGCCCAAGGAGCACTTCTTCTTTGTGAAAATCACATGATTGGTGACGTTGGATGACATCACTTCCGGTTTACGAAGCTTTCCATTTCCCTCTTCTTCACAATTTCCATAAATACCGTACTCTGAGATAAGTAGGGTAACGTCTGTGGTGGAATCGTCCTGAATCCTTTACATCGTAGATTATATCGACCTGATTTTCACCCAGTTGGTGTCACGAAGCTCGCATGTCAATCCAGAACTTAGAAACTTATGGTAATTTCACTTTCTATGACATGTTGTTCAACATAATGTTGTTAGTATTTATCCGCTGTTTTCTGCAATATTTTCGCTCTTTCACGTTTTGTAGATCCTTTCACGGATGCTGCCAAGGGTGTCGACGAATCATCAAAGCAAGACCAGCCAATACATATTCGCATTCAGCAACGAAGTGGTCGTAAAACTCTAACAACTGTGCAAGGAATAAGCGACCACTATGACAAGAAGAAACTAGTGAAAGCGTTCAAAAAGGTTCGTATTTTGAAATAATTGTAAGCTAAGACTCGGCATGTTCCCGAGTTTTCAGCCGATCATGCACTGTGGCTATTGAGATTTTTTCGTAGGATTTTAGTTTCGTGGATTAGAAAATAATAATAATAATAGTTCTCCAGGGAAGTTTTGTAGTCAATCTGAGCTATTTCTTAATTTCTTTGTGCCCCATTACTGAAAATACCTCATTTCATCTCGTCAAATTTTACACACCTAGAGGATCTGAACTTTAAGAGTGTAATTTTTCGAGACACCAGTGTTAAACATTAGGCGAGTTGTACTGTTTCAGTACATGTATTTGTAGCTTGTTGCAAATTTCATTTAAGGTTCATTCTCGCTCAAGTTTGTAAACGAATGATGCAATACTCATGCCATTGTTTCAAATGGCTTATGTAAATAAACACTTGTGGGTGCTTGGATCATGTACTATTTATATGCCGGAAGTAAATGCGTTTCTTTTGAATGAGTTCACATTAGGTATTCAAAACAGACTGAAAAATTAGCACCAGCTTTCGACGAGGCCTTTATCATATATTAGTAACAATCTACTAGTGTTCTGTCATGAATGCTGTTCTCTGATTGGCTACATGACTCACTAGCTATTCTGTTTTAGTATGAATCTACTAGCGTTCTATCACAATTGCCGTTCTCTGATTGGCTACGCTACTCACTATCTATTCTGTGATAGATAGTGAGTAGCACAGCAGTGTGCACTTGTTAACAAAATGATGGCTGCTTCTTGGCGTTTTCAAAGTGTCTTTGAGAAGATTTAGATAAAGTTCTGAACGACTAGTAAATTATACTAAAACAAATAGATTATTCGCTCTCGATTTCTATGTGTTATCACGCAATAGAAATCTTGAGCTCATAATCTTATATACCAATTTCGATTGACTAAAATTCAGCCTAAAACATTAGACCTCAATATGAGGCTCTGGGGAATAACTGCAGAGTTTGTGGGGTTTATTCCCTAGAGCCTCATGCTGAGGGCTATTGTGTTAAGCTGAATTTTAATATACCGAATTTGGACTATTGTTTAGTGGACAGTCAGTAGCCCAGCAATGTGCCCTTGTTAACAAACTGACAGCTGCTTCTTTACGTTTCTCAAGGTGTCTGTGAGGAGGATTTTGATAAAGTGTTAAATGACTAGCAGATTTATACTAAAATAGATTATTTGCTCTTGATTTCTATGTGTGATAGTTGGCTCAGGTTGTGTCCTCATCAATTATCACATGATAGAAATCTCAAGCTGGAGTAAAATTGTTGAATAGACTGATTGGACAAGTGTATTGTGTAGTTGGCTTTCTCACCTGAGCCTAATATTACACATATTGATATTGTTCCTAATAGCAATATTATAACAAGTGCCCCTCTCCAATAACTACCCCTCCTTGAGGTACCAAAAGTAAATTAGCACCCTCATTGCTTAATATTGAACATATCTGTTATTAAAAGTATCTCCTTAATTCTGATTATGTTCTTTATCCATTCTTCCTGTTCAGGAATTCAAGTGTAATGGCACCGTCATTGAAAATCCAGAGTATGGAGAGGTGATACAGCTAACAGGGGATCAGCGTCAAAATGTCGGTGCATTTCTGAAAGCAATTGAACTGGCTAAAGCAGAGCAGTTAAATATCCATGGTTTTTAAGATGCCTGCAAGGCATCTTGGACTGAGTATTCCGTGTATATAGATTTGTACTTAGTCACTGTAGCACAAAAAAGTCCTTTAGACAGTGGTTGATTCATCCATAAATACATGTAGGAACTGTTTTAGCAGTGAAATATTCTGTTGTAACTTTGAAAAAACTGCAGCTTTCAGTGATGTATTTGAGTCACTGTTTGCTTGGTGGTAAGTTAAGTTCTTCAGATGTTGAAAATTAAGGCAGATATTCTTTTTACATGTAACTACATGCATGAACTATTTAAGATTCATTGTTTAGTGCAAGCGAACAGGTTGAAAACAATAGTAATATTACTACACAGGTCTGTACAATAGAAGCTACATCAAAGATATTACAGCTTGAAAACTGTAGCTCTGCAATTTTAAATTTTGTTGTGAACCTCAATCAAAACCCTCTTCATTTATTTTTATTTTTATTTCTAGTGTTTTTGTACCTAAGTAACTGTAATGATAAATTATTTACTTTGACAAAGAATAGCTACTTTATGGCGATGCACTTGCTTTCAGTAAAAATATTATAAAAATATTGTCATTTAATAGAAACCTTGGCTAAACAAATGGTAAAGAAGTACATCTAACCAAACTGTTTATTACTGATCTTTATTATATGCCTAGCTCTGTGAGCACACAAGATGAACCTTAGTGGGCAAGATGGGGCTATCTTACCCCCCCCCCCCCCCCCCTCTGGGATTACACTGTGTCCTGAAAGAATATAGTGTTATTTTCCATGTAGGAACTCTTTTATTGACCTATGGACCTCAACTCTGTCTCTGTCCATAAACACACAAACAAGAATTTTTACTATGTATAAATAAAGTTATTAACTCAACTCAAGAAAGAACTTGGCCAATATCCAGCCATCTTGACCTCGTGCTTGGTCAATAACACATATATACAGTGAAACTGTAAGTGAGAACAAATTTTGCAAATTTTTGTAAAGAATTTGCCGAATGCAAACTTTCAATGTCACACTGAAGGCACTGATACTGGATAATGTTTTGGCCAACTTGTCTCTTAATTCTGTTAACCGTGTTGTGAGACAAATAATATGATTCTTAAACATATTTGCTTAGTGTATCATCAACCCTGTCTTAAACACTACGATATCGCGATAGTTGCAACTACCGTATTTTCCCGTGTATAAGTCGACCTTTCAAGACCTAAAAATCAGTCCAAAAATTCGCCCTCGACTTATACATGGGTCAAAACTTGAGATCCAAGCGCCAGTCAAATAATTAGCATAATAATTGTCTTTCAATGTTAACACGGCGTCGACAAAATCTGGATCGGATCGGATCGGATCACGGACCGGATCACGGATCGGATCACGGATCGGATCACAGATCGGATCACGGATCGGATCAAGGAAAAAAAATTCAAAATTCAAAATTTTGTTGAGCAAATTACACTAGAGTGACTACTGTGAGCAGAATGTTTTATTTAATTCAGGTGTGATATTCCTTTATTCTTTTATAATATCAAGCCAACTGGGAGCTGGTCACAGATGAATTATTTTCAGGCTGTTGGGTTTTGATTGCGATGATCAATCATGTCTTCATATCTTTCTCCGCAGTTCAGATAAATGATATTTCGTATATTCGCTTGCATCAAAGGTAAACTGTCATAAAACGCATCAGCATGGTAATAATAGGACGAACGTATGAATCGAAACACAAAAACTAAAAACACTAATAATATTAAACACCTGATGATTTCAAACAATTTCCGTTTCTGAAACAAGTCTATATTTTTACAAGGTGTGAGTTTGGAATACGATATTTCGTAGTGGAATAAAACGAAACAGACCATTTGTATTTCAAGGAAATGTAGCTGTTTTACAAAAAAAAATATAGGAATAACATCGATAGTGTGAACGATAACGCAACCCGAGAATAAACAACATTTTAGGAGTTACGTCACGATTTTTAAAGTCATCTTTAGGGTCGTAAAGAGTTGCCTTTATATCGAATAAAACCTTAAAATAATCGTGTTCTAGGATAGAAAGCACTTAAGAGGCAAGAACAAATCAAAACGGAAAGAGGATCGTTAAGGATGGCAAAGATTAACGAGGACTGCTAATGACGAACTTGAAAAACTAGGCTAGTTTTTTCAAGATGCGCAAATCGTGACGTAGCTCCTTTAAAGCAAGTCATGTCCTTAAGCTTTCGTACGTAAGCTTTCTCATTAACTGTAACGCTGACTGTAACGCTCACATCTGACACAAAGTAGCCGAGAATTAGCTACTGATACTAACAACAATTTCAAAAACGAGAATGGGAGGTTCACGCAAGCTTCAAGCCAACTAACGATCAAATATAACTACATCTGCCTGTTCATTATAATTTAAATTCGTGGTAAATCAGGCGCTTATGTGGCTTTTTAAATGACCTGTTGTCATTCTCTGTAATTAACATGTTATTGCGTCAAATTCGGGATTCTTATTTTTATTTAACATATTTTAGTTTTCCACTTTTATTTTTTATTTATTATTATCTTATAAATGATTTGATTTTTTTTCTTTAAAACGTTTTTTTTTCTGTGATCCGATCCGTGATCCGATCCACGATCCGATCCGTGATCCGATCCGTGATCCGATCCGTGATCCGGTCCCTGATCCGATCCGTGATCCGGTCCGGTCCGATCCAGCTTTTGTCGACGCCGATGTTAACAAACATTTGATAAACGGCAGGACAGTTTTCAACGTATGTTCGCTTAGCGATCTGTCTCTCCATATCAGAGCTTCAAGTTAAAATGCATCAACATTTATCCGTTAAATTTTAACCTGAATCTTGTGGACACTCACTGGCTCAATTTTGTCATAAAGAACCAATATTTTTCCTTTAAATAAAGCTGTAGTAAAGCCGCTCGGAGAAAATATCTTTCACGCTTGGAACGTCTCTGCTTGGTAACCTGGCAGGATACGAGTGCGAGGACTTCTGTACCAGTACTTGACCGATTTCAAGGCTTGACTACCAAGTTCCCAACACACGCTTCGCACTTTGTTTATGGCGTTGTTCTGAAAGTCGTGAGCTTCTTTGGTGTTTTGCCTGTCTTATAAAGCCACTTTTAATCTCTTCGCACTTAAAAAGGCTTGTTTGAAATCCTTACATTTGATTTTTGTGAGCATTTTACGAAAATTATCATCGAAAAGTCTGCATGCACATGTGTTGCTAAACTGGGTAAAACGCTCATATACGTGAGCTTTAAAACTGCGCATTGAAACATGCTGTGATTTGTTTACATATCTGTGGTAGCTGAAAGATAATTTTAAGAAATACAAGATAAGTTTTCCAAGAAATTCTTACCTGGAAATTAAGAAAATCTAGTTTTTGGCCTCAAAAATTGGGGGTCGACTTATACACGGGATCGACGAATACACGGGTAAATACGGTAGTCAAACCTGATCAATCAGTAACTTAATTTCTCTCTCTGGAATTGTTGCAGTTGAGTATGCTGTCAAATATTCCTTTGTTCAAAACAGCATGCAAATGACTTGAAAGGGACAATACAAAGCAGAATTAACCCTTTCTGGCCTCGTTTGTATATCAAACCGCTGATAACTGCAATAACAGCTACTAAGACAATATAAAATATGCTCATTTTGGAGGGTTTTACAAGAGTTGACTTTTTCATACAACTTTTGTAACCTCAAAATTGCCAGACTTCCATTTTGCTTGTGACTCTTCAATCACTGGTTTTGTAATATGATCTCTCTCCAGACACCCTCGGATAACCTGGGTAATTAGTGACTGGGTACGACTCATTGTTGTCCCATTCCTTGACAGTACAAACATCTTAATGGGAGGCCCTACGAGGGGTGAAGGAAAGTAATAGATTGTTGTGAAAAGAAGATATAGCTCGGCAAAGGGGCTACTCTCCAAGATGAACCAAATCCATAAAACTGCAACATTCGCTGGCTGGAATTATTCGCTGTGTCACGCATAAAATGGTGTCATTTGACAGAGCCATTCTAGTCATGCAATATAATAAATCTTTTTTTGGTCAAGCTACTGTAGTTTAGTTATATACACAATATAATTGAGCCTGAAAACTCTCCAGGCTTGAAAGGGATTCAAACCCATGACCTCTGCGATACCGGTGCAGAGCTCTACCAGCTGAGCTATCGAGCCAACTGGGAGCTGGTCACGTTGTGAGTTCGTAATATACCGGTAGATGGTTAAAATGCAAGTGAATATATGAAAGATCATATATTTGAAAAGCGGAGTAACATATAAAGACATGATTAATCACCCTGAGCCCACGATCACAGACTGGAGAGACATTTTTAAAACTTTAACCTCACTCCCCCTCCCCCACCCCCGCTTGCCTCAACGATCTCGGACTAGTAAGACGCTAAACTTTACACTCCCCATCCCCCTGGTCACAATCGACTTGGCGTTCATTCGCGTTTGACGTTTTCAAAGAAAAAGAGGGAATAGATCGTTTTCACGTGACGTCATCACTTTCTAAAATCCAAACCGAAAGAGCCACCAAAGTTTTTGTCCTCATCAGGCACAAGAGGCGGTATATTTATATCTGTTTACAATTTCACAGTTCAATAGCGTGCTTCGCTTGGAATCCAGCGCATTTTGAATTTCAGGGTTATGGAGGTGCGCGACACAAGGCTATGATCGAGTTTGTCGAAAGATATATACTTATCCCATGATTTTGAGCCTTTTTAGAAGTTAAAGCATTAGGAAAAGTGCTTATGTAAATGCTTGTCTGATCAGTACTGATAATCAGTCGCCTAGATAGCCAAAGTAAGTTCCAGATGTTTACACTATTTTCCGGCCGCCATATTGGTGTACCACGGAGGTACACCAACATGGCGTTTTCATACTGGGCTCTGTAAATATCGGCGAAACATTTCGACGAATATCTGAAGTTTGGGGAAACGCACAGGCCTAAAACTTGGAGAAGTGGCTTATTTAGTTATCTTCTATAACAACATAATTTCATAGCTTTTTCCACTGGATGGTTTCGATTTATTTTTTTATTGCGTGACAGTGAAAACGATCTATTTTCAACAGTAAGTTTACAGTAAAAGGAGAGGGGTATTTTAAATGTGTGTAAGATATCTTTTAGGAAAGCTGTTCCTGAAATGAGCCTGCGCTCACCAGCCGGAGAACGCTCGAGCCAATCAATCGCGCAGTACTAAAGAGTACTGAACCGGCAAGAAAGCCTTTGATTGCTGAAGTTGAACTGACTTAGCCTGATAAGATGCCTTATTTTACAAAAACCAAAGTTGCTCGCTCTATGCTTGCTGTTCCCGGTCGAACAGTCCTCTCAGGAGCACTACACAGATCAAGGAATCCTCCATCACTGAGCAGATTGTCGTCCAGTATAAACAGTGACGCTGCAAAAGAGCCTATCAAGACAATATCAGATCTGCCAGGCCCCATCAGCCTTCCGATCATAGGGACAAGCTGGACATTATTCGTTGGAGCGAAAGGCCAGCCATTTAGAAGAAGAATGATGACCTCGCAATTAGAAAACGTCAAAAAATATGGCAAAATATTTCGAACGCAAATACCCGGAATGACGGTAGTTTCCGTGGCAGATCCCGCAGATGTCGCTGAAGTACTTCGAGCTGAGCCAAAATATCCTAAACGAGTTAGCATCCCAGTTATGGAATATTATCGCGAGAAACGCCAAAAGATTCCTGGCGTTTTCTTTGCAGATGGCCCCGAGTGGTACAAGCATCGAAGTGTGCTAAGTAAGCGAATGCTTCGACCTAAAGAGGTAGCTGACTATGCTTCGGGCTTCAACGAAATTATAACAGATTTTATTAACAGATTGCGAACCGTTCGAGAACCTAGCGGCTCAGAGAAAGAAAACGAAGTCTGTGATCTCGACAACGAGCTCTTCAAGTGGTCGTTTGAGTCTGTCGCAGAAATGTTGTTCGACAAAAGATTTGGTTGTCTTGAGCCCGAAGTAAACAAAGAAGCACAAACCTTTATAAAGGCGGTGGGAGAATTTCTCTACAATTTGATGGGGGTGGGTTTGTTGCCAACCTGGTTCTATGAGATATACGAGACTCAACAGTTGAAAACGTTTTTTTCTAGCTTGGACACGATGTACGAATACGCTGAATTGTTTATTCAGAGAAGAATGCATGACCTTGAAGAGCAACAATGTAAGAGCCAGTCACGCGATTCAACCGCGCCTTCTGACAAAGCGGGTTTCTTTGAGTTTCTCCTGTCAAGTGGAAAGCTGACTAAAGATGATTTACTCGCAACTGTGATTGATGTTCTGTTTGCTGGAGTTGACACAACTTCCAACACGATGCAGTGGGTGTTGTACATGATGGCGAAAAATCCTGACAAACAAGACATCCTGCGACAAGAAGTACTATCAGTGCTCGGGGATACAACATTGGCGACACCAACGACTCTGGCGCAAATGCCTTACCTGAAAGCCTGGGTACGGGAAACGCTGCGACTCTATCCCATCATAAGTATACCTCGAGAGCCGACGGAGGATATAATTTTAAGTGGATACCTCATTCCTGGAGGAACAGCAACAGTTAACTTTCTATTCTTTGGCATGGGCCGAGACGAAGAAGTCTTTGAAAACGCTGAGGCGTTTAAACCGGAAAGATGGCTTCGCAAGAAAGACTTTGTTTTAACCGAAGCAGCGGAAGCTTTCTCTTCCATTCCGTTTGGGTTTGGAACCCGAATGTGTATTGGCCGTCGTATCGCTGAGTTGGAGCTTCATCTTTTATTGGCCAGAATCGTGCAGCAATTTGAGATTTCTTATCCTCCTGATGCGGAGAATGTGGAATGCGTTACGCGCGGTGTGACTATTCCTGACAGAGCTATGAGAGTGAAGTTTATGGACAGACAATAATTCCTCCATCATTCTTATAACCGAGTTCACGCAAACCACGACACCGTCAGCAACGAGAAAGTCGACAAATTACGGTCCCGTCCACACTATGCTGGAGGAATTTGGAAACGCAGCTTCATTTCTCCGGTGAGGCCTACCTTCCACACTAATCCGTCACGAAAACGGAGCTTTTCGAAAACGCTCTTCAAACCGGAGGAATTTGAAAACGTCGGCCTTGCGTTTTAGTGTGAACGGAAAACCTTTTGAAAACGAAGCTTGTTGGAAACGATGACGTTATAATAATCTTGATATTCCTCTTCCCGAACGCAACTCGCCAAAATGACCGGTGATTGTTCCGTTTTCAAATTTGTCCGGCGTAGTGTGGACGGAAAACATTTGATTCGTTTTCAGAGTGAAACCTCCGTTTTCAAACTCGTCCAGTGTAGTGTAGACGGGACCTAAACAAAACATTTAATGCGTAGAACAATGGCTATAGACGCACGTGAGTTCGAATTAAACAAGACCAGTCTTGAACCAGATCTCCCATGGCCAAACAGAGTGAATGTGGGTACTAGAACAGGGTGAAATGACCAAATTTTGGGTTTTCTGGAGAACGCAATATGACGGTAAATCATCAGTATTTCGGTTTGGACCTCACCATTGTCTTCACATGCTTTATCAGTGATTCACTAAATAAACTGCAACGTGAAATTCCGCGCAAGTACAATACATTATAATGCATGAATTTATATAGCGCTCGTTTCCAGAGCTCAATGACGCTTTACAGTGTTTGTAATTAAAATTAAAACCACTTCTACTTAAGAATTAGATTATTCGGTCTCGATTTCTTTGAGGTGATAGTTGATGAGGCCGAACGCCGAATCAACTATATCACCTCATGGAAATCGAGACCGAATAATCTAAATGTTTTAGTAGAATTCTGACCGAAATTTGCTTCAAAAAACGATTCCAATTATTTCTGGTCTTGGTATTAAACTTCACGCTTTAGAAAATTCGCGAGGATTGAATTGTCAATTTGATATTTCCAGTTGTGTGCGCGCACATATTAATTCCTTTAACAAAAATCGAGTGTTTTTTTATTCAAGAAACCGTGAATGTCCTTTTTTTAGTCTTCTTCATTTGTTTCTAAATGTTCTTTCAAAACTTCGGATAAACGAGAAAACGTTGAAATTTTGTCGACCACACCAAGCCACTACACACTAATGACTGATAGTGTGCAATGGCACAGTCAATCAGATTACAGCATTTCCATTAGAACAGTAGTAGAATTGTACTAATTACAATTACGATATCATCATACGAATTAAAAAATGAGAAAGTTCCAGTAAAACAAAAATATAACTAATTGTACCTTATAAACCTTATGATTATAAAGTAGAATATGTACACTAGTCTTTCAATCGACTTTGTCCTCGGCGGAGTCGCCTTGCTTGAATAAACTCCTTTTTAATTAAACTGGTGTTAATAACACTGACTGACACTTAACTAGTACAAAAAAAAGTTGAGAAAATGAATAACAGCCATAATAAGCACGTTAACAAGCAATTTACCAAATAGAAAATTATTTTTTCATGTTATATTAGCACTCACGAGTCAGTACACCGCAATATCGCTATAAAATATAATTATTGATCACCGCAGTTATACACACAACTTAATCACGTGACCAAATTTTCAATAGATGAGTCCTTTTGTAATAATTTTGGGAAATCTATCTAAAGCAAGTTAAAAAACACTAGGAATTCGGCAAGATTTGGATTTTAGGCTTTTTTGGTAAGCAGTTGTGAAATTAAAGCCTGAAAAAAATCCAGGTTTGAACGGGATTCGGACATATGACCTCTGCGATACCGATGCAGTGCTCTACCGACTGAGCTATCGAGCCATCTGGGAGATTGCCACGTTGTGAGTTCGTAAAATACCCGTAGATGGCGACGATACAAGTTAGTATATGAGAGATCGGATAAACCGTAATGCAAGGAGCACTTGTACAAACAGCAGCGGATTGAAGCCTGATCTTGGTTTAGACCAGGATTGATCAGCAGTGTAAAACAAAGCATAAAACCAATTGAAAGGCTGACCGGACGGCTGAAAAGGGTAAATTTAATGTCCAATATTCCGGTTAGACAGGACTAACCTTTTTCAGGGGCTACACTGAAGCTAAATAGATAGCTAAGCTTAGTAGATTAGTCCTGTCTAAATTTACCCTTTTCAGCTGTCCGGTCAGCCTTTCAATTGGTTATATGAAAGATCATATATTTGAACAGCGGAAAAGGATATGAAGACATGATTGATCAGCCAAAGCCCACGATCATGGACTGAACAGACATTAAACTACAACCTCAACACCCCCTTCCTCCCCCCCACGCCTCAACGATCACGGACTGGTAAGACACTAAACTTCACACTCCCCAACCCCTGGGCACAACCGACTTGGCGTCTGTTTATGTTTGACGTTTTCAAAGAAAAAGAAGGAACATGTAACAGAAAGTTTAAAGTAAAACGAGAGGGGTATTTTAAGGGTAAGATAGACCATTCTTTAAGAAAAGCAATCCCCATAAAAGCATAAGAAATCCCAGTAACATTTGTAGGGTTGATTACCAGCCGCTGTTCCGGTAAATAAGCCCGCGCTCACCGGGGAGAACGTTTAAGCCAATATTATTCGACTGAGTGACGTGCTAGAGAGTATTGAACCCGCAACAGAGGAAATCTGATTGCAACTTGTGAACAAAGTCTACATATATGTAAGTTGAACTGGCTTAACCTCATAAGATGCCTTATTTTACAAAAACCAAAATTGCTCGTTCTATGCTTGCCGTTCAGGGTCGAACCGTTCTCTCAGGAGCGCTACGCGGAGCAAGAAATCCTCCATCGTTGAGCAGATTGTCATCCAGTGTAAACAGTGACGCTGCAAAAGAGCCTATCAAGACAATATCAGATCTGCCAGGACCCATCAGCCTTCCGATCATAGGGACAACTTGGACATTTTTCGCTGGAGCGAAAGGCCAGCCTTTTAGAAAAAGAATGATGACCTCGCAATTAGAAGACGTCAAAAAATATGGCAAAATATTTCGAACGCAAGTACCCGGTATGACGGTAGTTTCCGTGGCAGATCCCGCAGATGTTGCGAAAGTACTTCGAGCTGAGCCAAAATATCCTAAACGAGTCACCATCCCTGTTCTGGAATATTATCGCGAGAAACGCCAAAAGATTCCTGGCGTTTTCTTTGCAGATGGCCCCGAGTGGTACAAGTACCGAAGTGTGTTAAGTAAGCGAATGCTTCGACCCAAAGAGGTAGCTGACTATGCTTCGGGCTTCAACGAAATTACAACAGATTTTATTCACAGATTGCGAACCGTTCGAGAACCAAGCGGCTCAGAGAAAGAAAACGAAGTCTGTGATCTCGACAACGAGCTCTTCAAATGGTCGTTTGAGTCTGTCGCAGAAATGTTGTTCGACAAAAGGTTTGGTTGTCTTGAGCCCGAAGTAAACGAAGAAGCACAGACCTTTATAACGGCTGTGGGAGA
This sequence comes from Orbicella faveolata, assembly GCF_042242905.1. Lineage (NCBI taxonomy): Eukaryota > Metazoa > Cnidaria > Anthozoa > Scleractinia > Merulinidae > Orbicella > Orbicella faveolata. The sequence continues at coordinate 2,079,536 of NW_028301542.1, read as the reverse complement.
ATTTCTCCACAATTTGATGGGCGTGGGTTTTTTGCCAACCTGGTTCTACAAGATCTACGAGACTCAACAGTTGAAAACGTTTCTTTATAGCTTGGACACGATGTACGAATACGCTGAATTGTTTATTCAGAGAAGAATTCATGACCTTGAAGAACAATATAAGAGCCAATCGCGCGATCCCTCCGGGCCTTCTGAAAGCGACAAAGCGGGTTTCCTTGAGTTTCTCCTGTCAAGTGGAAAGCTGACTAAAGATGATTTACTCGCAACTGTGATTGATGTTCTGTTTGCTGGAGTTGACACAACTTCCAACACGATGCAGTGGGTGTTGTACATGATGGCGAAAAATCCTGGCAAACAAGACATCCTGCGACAAGAAGTATTATCAGTGCTTGGGGATACAACATTGGCGACACCGACGACTCTGGCGCAAATGCCTTACCTGAAAGCCTGGGTACGGGAAACGCTGCGACTCTATCCCTTCATAGCTATACCTCGAGAGCCGACGGAAGATATAATTTTAAGTGGATACCTCATTCCTGGAGGAACAGCACAAATTAACTTTCTTTTCTTTAGCATGGGCCGAGACGAAGAAGTATTCGAAAACGCTGAGGCGTTTAAACCAGAAAGATGGCTGCGCAAGAAAGACTTTGTTCTAACCGAAGGAGCAGAAGCTTTCTCATCCATTCCGTTTGGGTTTGGAACCCGAATGTGTCTTGGCCGTCGTATCGCTGAGTTGGAGCTTCATCTTTTATTGGCCAGAATCGTGCAACAATTTGAGATTTCTTATCCTCCTGATGCGGAGAATGTGGAGTACTATTCGCGGGGTGTTACTGTTCCTGACAGACCTGTGAGAGTGAAGTTTGTGGACAGAAAATAATTCCTCCATCATTCTTCTAAGTGAGTTCACGCAAACCACGACATTGACAGCAACGAGAACGTTAATAAATTAGACAAACGTTTAATGAGCAGAGAAGAGCTCTGAAAGTACGTGCGTTTTAAATTAATCTTCGCCATTCTGCACCAAACTAATTTCAAACCTAGTTCTTTCACGGCCAAAAAGGGTGAGATCTGGGTACTAGAACAATGTGAATTTTTTAACTCCATGTTGTATTTGCATACTTTGTCAGTTTGACGATAGCTTTAACGCCGAGAGATACATTAAATAAACTGAAACGTGAAATTTTCAAGTAGAATATATAAGCTAGTCTTTCAATCGACCTTGTCCTCAAAAACTCTCGTTTAAAATTAAACTGGCGTTGATAACACTGACTAGATTTATCAGAAGGAACATTAATTTTCATAATAAGGACCAAAACATAACTCAGAAGAAGTGGGTCATGTTTAGTCATAAGCCTGTGCGTGAAATTGCTTTCTGTAGAATTAATCCAATATTACCACTACGGGTTACATAGTTGCCAGTATATCTGAGTGGAGGAGTATAATTCGAAAACACTGCACAGTGACTTAGTGTCTCCCGCAGTCAGCGCTGAACCATGGAACCTCGGTCTCAGTGTGGAGTCGCTATTTCGGGAAATGAGCCCGTGCTCATCCCCCTCGGGCGCGGGGAGGCACGTGGACCGGAGAGAGCGGCAGAAATATTGAGCCGAGACGAGAATCTAGATATAGAATAGATGTAATCTAGTTGGCGGCAAGATAGGTCAAAATATTGTACAGACTGGCAAACATTTCAAGACTCCAAGTTGTCTGCTGTAACGAGAGGAGAACAATAAAAATGTCAGTTTGAGGTCACTTGAACTGTCCGCAATCCCGTAATAGCCGGGGTCCTCCCCGTAGTAGAGGGAGTTGCTTTCATACATTTCTTTGTAGCTTCTGCTGTGATGTAACTTTTGTCCGTACTACCTAGTGGGTGTCCGTAAGGGCAAGTTGTCCGAAAAGCGAGAGGCCTGGATTCGTGGCCCTGGATATTGCACCGCGGTCGATCCCTTTTGAGTCACGTGGTCCGAACATCTCGGGTATGTCACCGACTTCGTATCAAGGACTCTTGTGGCCCCCACATTTCATTCTGTTGACCGTAATGTGGGCGGAACCTTAGGACAGCCGTCGCCGTGTTCGTTCGCTTCAGGCTCGCTTCCTGAGGTAAACATAGGCACGCAAGCCGTGCACGAGTTATTTTTTTGTGCGAATTGTTGGAGATAGAAGCATTCATGGTACAGTAATGATTTGGTTAATTAGGCAAGTTTTTTTCGGTTGCGATGTTACATCGGTCATGGCAAGATAGCTGAATAGTAAGCCATAAAATGTTTGACTGAACAAACTACAGTAATCTGACACGTCTCCAGATTAATGTAGATACCATCTTATTTTCTAACAGGCAATTTGATTCGTTCTTTGATACAACCCGCACTGTGATTGGTGTGACACGCGCACATGCACAACTCCCTCACTCACCGATCACATAACCCTTCCAACCCCCAAGAGGAATTTTTGCTCAAAAATACTCAAGTTAATTTAGAGACTTTTTCGCATTTTATACGAGTCGTAAGTTTACCTTTTTACACAACACAACACAACACAACTTCACCCAAAATAGAAAGAAAGAGAAAAAAACCTCTGACACGTTGAAAGTCTGATTTAATTAAATTGCACTTTAACTTGGTGCCACGCAGTCTTCAAAGAACATTTGAACAGTTTTCATACTTTTACCTTTAAAAGTATCGGACTGAAATGAATATCATGAAATAAAACTATTAAGGTGGTATGGTACCCTCAATATGGGCCAAAAAGTTTGTTTAAATATGGTAAAGAAAGATCAATTGTGTGCTATTGCACTCAAGAAGAGAAATTAAATTTCTAGAGTTTTACTCAAAATGGTTGCTATGGAAACCAGCCACAGCCATTTGAAGTAGTGTTTTATAGTATTGACGCCAACACTTCCTCCTCTTTTACAAAACAAGAATTGACTGTCAAATAAGCATGTTATGTAAGTTTCTGTTTTGTTCTGTGATGTGAACCTAAGTTTTGACAGTTAACTCTTATTTTCAGTGCTTTTTACAGCTTTATTTGGAAATAACCTTATTTTTTACTACACCCAGTGGACAAATCATCTCATGTCACGTGACAGACCTTAAAATGTTACGATTTTTTTTGGTTTATATCATCACGACACTATTGGTCTTTGATGAGCCCAAGTTTCAGAAATTCTACTTAAAAACCTTGCAAAGTAGAAATGTTGGCGCGAAGTCAGTCGGTACAAAAGTAAACTTTTGAGAAAAATGCACTTTAAGTTTCTTACACGAAGTATTAAGCATTTAACGAGCCACAAATAGTGGGGGGGGGGGGGGGGTGGGGGGGGGTGCATGGGAAATGAATGAGCCTGTGATGGCAATTTGAGGCAAAGCTTTTCACAAATAATTATACCAATCGAGTTGTGCATGTCTTAAAAGTTTTTTCTAAATAGTTTCGTTCATATAAGTTAAAAATAATCTATATTTTTGGTCACGTTCTTATAGTACACAGTCGTTGCTATGGCCGTTGCCACGTGAAAAAACTTATACCACTGTGTACTTTCCTTAAATTTCACACTCATCTGGAAGGAAATTCGGCAAGATCGTTTCAAAATGTTTTTGACAATTCCTCAAGGGTCTTAAGTCTTGTATTTCCAAGAAATTGAATTTTTCACGAACATCGCCATATTTTAGGGTACCATACCACCTTAAACTGCTACTGCAGAGACGTAAAAACCGCCCAGAAATGAAAGCTTCTTTATTGTTTAATATCCTGCAAACAATAGCCGATAACTTGTCAGCTCTAATTGAATTTAATCCATATAAAAAACAAAAGTGTTAAGTTACCATTTGTTACTAAAGATTGCAAACATCTCGTGGGAAAGAGTGATGACGATTCGTCCGCTCTAATTGAATTTACTCCCTTGTGAAAAACAAGAGTGTCAAATTACACTTTGTGACTAAAAAACAAAAATATCTCGTTATATTTGCATGCAACAAGAACAAAACAATCGTTACCCGCAATTACTGTTGTAAACGTTAGAACTGTTTCAAATCTAAAGTCTCGTCCCTTCTAAAACATGTCCTAAGAACTAGACGCGACGATTCGTGACCTCTAATTGAATTTACTCCTTGTGAAAAACAAAAGTATCAAGTTACCTTTGTAACTAAAAATAAAAATATCTCGTTGCATTTGCATACTACTAACTCACGAACTGTTTCAAACCTCAAGGCTCATCTCGTTCATTTAACTAAAATCCTCAGCCTAACCCACAGAAAATGTCGAAGTAAACCCAATATATGAATACTTTCTCCTCTTTTATAGAAGAATAAATATGGCCGTTCTGAACTCTATCGGGATCAAATCTTCTCACATACCATTTACCTTTACAACAAGAAATTTGATTGGCTGTTTATAGTAGATCCAATCTGATTGGTGTGACATACATACATCTCTCACTCACTCATTCACTCACTCACTCACTCACTCACTCACTCACCCATTGATCCGTCCATAACATACCCGACGCGCCGACTAAGAGGTATTTTTTTTACAAAAAAATAACTCAATAAATGGGCCAATTTTGTTGTCAAATCAAACAAAATCAAAACACAAACGTGTACTGCGGTCAAAATTTTAGTATTGCCTCATTTTATTTGTGTCCTAAATCTTAAAGAGGAATAATAAATTCCGATTTAGATTTCATCAATTTTGTAAAAATATCTTAGAAATGACCACACCCAAAAGCTCCATAAATTTCAGGCATCATTCCTTAGTCAACAGAAACAAAGTTTTCTTTTTTTTACAATCAAGAGAGAGTAAAGGCTTGGGAGTGTTAAAATGGCTTTAATCTGATAACTATCTTTTGAGATACAGTATTTTAATTCACCACCAATAAAATGATCAAATTAGCCTCCAGTCCTACCTTAAAATTCTAACTTGGTTCCGAGGTTTAGGGGAATAAAGCAAAAGAAATCGCATCGATTAAGAGGGATGATAATTTGTTTCTTTTGTTTTATTCTCCTAAGTCGCGGAGCCAGTTTATTCAATTATTGTTCAACGTTGACGTATGCAGTTGCAACAAGTAGGCATTATGTAAGACCCGATGCTATTTCTTGCGACGTTTCCTGCAATAAAACTGTAACGAGAAATTGTCCAATTCAAAGGGCGTGTTTATTCTTTCCAGAAACCCTCTATTTTGCCTTGAGTTCGTCGAGATCGCAAGTAAAAGAATTTACCGAACGGTTTTTTAAAAAGCCCGAACGCAAGGCCCTAGGGAAAGACTTTGCGTCCGCTCTCGCTACACTTGGTGACTGGACCACGAGTAAGCCATCTTTCACTTAGTCCGTCGAGCGAGACCGTAAATAAACCGCGAGGCAAAAAATGACCGCGTGAAATCCTGGGGCGACCGACGCGAGTGCATTTCGGCCCCAGGAGTTTGCGAGGCCTTGTTTTTTTTTTTTTTCTCGCGGTTTCTTTCGCGTCACACAAGACGGATTAAACGAAAGAGGGACTGCTCGTAGTCTATCGTGTAACAAACGTTACCCGAAAACTGATTAAGACTGGACTACTGCTGACAAAGAATCGACCAAGGGATGGTAACTACAAAAAAAACACAAAAGCAGATCGAGTTTCATGTTTTTTTTTTTCTTTTACAAGTATTTCATTGTTGCTATGGTTATTTTACAAAATTTGCAACAAACCCACGATTATAGCCGTCTGCCTTTAGCCGATTGTACACTTAACACTGAGTGACAGAAAAGAAAATCGGGAGCATCTTTTGCCTAGCGCTTCCCGGATAAAACGAAATTCTTATTTCTCTATGACTTCTCTCGCCAAAAATGCAAAGTTCAACTGAATACATACAATCTAAATACTCCACAGAAGTTCTCTGTTCTTTTCATATAGAAACTGAGTTTGGAATTAATCCTCTTTCAGTTAAGTTTAGTTTCTGTTTTGATGTTCCACCATATCTACAGACTACTAATTTCGTATTTTAAGGTTTACTTGTCCGAAAAGACACAAACATGTCACTAGTTCCATGTTTTAGTGTGCTGCACTTCAATTCTATACAGTTATTGTCACTGAGCTCATTGCTTATTGTCTGTCTACAAACTTGGCTCTCACAGCTCTGTCAGGGATCGTAACCCCTCGAACATACGGCTCAACATTCTCTGCATCAGGAGGATAAGAAATCTCAAATTGTTGTACGATTCTGGCCAATAAAAGATGAAGCTCCAACTCAGCGATACGACGGCCAATACACATTCGGGTTCCAAACCCAAACGGAGTGGAAGAGAAAGCCTCTGAGGTGTCGGTTGGAATTGCGTCTTTCTTGCGCAGCCATCTTTCTGGTCTAAATGCTTCAGCATCTTCGAAAAGTTTCTCATCTCGGCCCATGACATGGGTGAGAAACTCGACTTGTGTCGTACCTGCCGGAATAAGGTATCCGCTTAAAACTATATCCTCAGCCGGCCTACGAGGAATAGCACAAAGGACTGGATAGAGTCGCAGCGTTTCCCGTACCCAGGCTTTCAGGTAAGGCATTTGCGCCAGAGTCGTCGGTGTCGCCAATGTTGTATCCCCAAGCACTGATAATACTTCTTGTCGCAGGATGTCTTGCTTGTCAGGATTTTTCGCCATCATGTACAACACCCACTGCATCGTGTTGGAAGTTGTATCAACTCCAGCAAACAGAACATCAATCACGCTTGCGAGTAAATCATCTTTAGTCAGCTTTCCACTTGACAGGAGAAACTCAAAGAAACCCGCTTTGTCACTCTCAGAAGGCCCGGATGAATCGCGTGACTGGTTTCTTTGTTGTTCTTCAAGTTCGTTAATTCTTCTCTCAATAAACAATTCAGCGTATTCGTACATCGTGTCAAAACTTGAAAAAAATGTTTTAAACTGCTGGGTTTCGTAAATCTTGTAGAACCAGTTCGGCAGGAAGCCTATCCCCATTACATTGTGCAGAAAATCTCCGACAGCTTTTATAAAGGTCTGTGCTTCTTTGTTTACTTCGGGCTCAAGACAACCAAACCTTTTGTCGAACAACATCTCTGCGACAGACTCAAACGACCATTTGAAGAGCTCCTTGTCGAGTTCACAGACTTCGTTTTCTTTCTCTGAGCCGCTTGTTTCTCGAACGGTTCGCAATCTGTGAATAAAATCTGTTATAATTTCGTTGAAGCCAGAAGTGTAGTCAGCTACCTCTTTGGGTCGAAGCATTCGCTTACTTAGCACACTTCGATGCTTGTACCACTCAGGACCATCTAAAAAGAAAACGCCCGGAACCTTTTGTCGTTTTTCGCGGTAGTAGTCGAGAACGGGGAACTGACGACGTTGAGGGTACTTTGGCTCGGATCGCAAAACTTTCGCTACATCTGCGGGATCTGAGAGAGAAATAATGGTAACCCCGGGTAATTGCGATCGGAATATTCTACCATATTTGTTCGCATTTTCTTCTTGTACTTTCAGAACTCGCTTTCCAAGGGATTCGCCTTTCGCGCCAGCGAAGAATTTCCAAGCTGTCCCTATAATCGGAAGGCTGATAGGTCCTGGCATATCTGATATTGTCTTGATTGGCTCTTTTGCAGCGTGACTGTTGACACTGAACGACAAAGTGCTTAATGATGGAAGAGTTCTTAGCTCTTGTCCTTTCTTCAACAGAACACTACGACCAGCGGAACCATGAAGGAGAGAATGAGATATTTTCGTTCCTGTTCTTGCGACATAAGCCATGATGAGACTGAAAAACCTTTTCGGAAAAAGCGGGTTCTGACATAAACTTCGGTAATCTTTGGTGGATCCGTTGTCCGAGGGTTCGGGTTACTGGTCAGCGGCGATCCACCTGGACATATCCTGGACGTACGATGGTCTGGACGATGTACTTCATGTGCTATGCACTGAATTGTAATGTATTTATACACAACATTGGGGAAACTAAAAAGTGGCCCTTTGATGGAATAAGCCCGAAGCTCTTAAACTTTGGTTTCTGTAACAGAAACAGCTAAATGGTATTACGTCTGTTACTCGCCCAAGAACCGTCACAACACAACTAGACAAAATGATTAAGATTTAACACAAACAGCGGTGATAAACATTGTATTCCAACGCATCAGTTATAACACTGAGCTTGACGTTTCGTATGCTAGTCAACATACATTTTCAGAAGTAACGGTAGCAAATGTAGTGACTTGGTGCTGCGTGTGATCACCAAATGATGTGAAACAAATAAAGATTCAAAAGACGACAAACAATACCCAAAAGCAAAACACAATAACTAAGTAATAATAGTTTCCACAACACCAAGAAGTAAAGGGTTTGCTAATTTGCTGTGGTCAGTCAACACACGGACCATGCTAATTATTAAGAGGTTATAGTTTTAAACTACCAAGGTTAAAGTAATAATATTTCCTCCCAAAAAAAGTTATTTTCAGTGACTTTCAAACGAATAACAATGGCTAAAACCTTTTGTCAGTTGTCAGTTAAATTTTCGGGTATTTGCCAGGTGTCAGTTATTTTTTTCGCTATTAGTCAGTTGTCAGTTTACCCCATCCAGACCCTACTAAAAGATACCACTTAAAACGGATTAGCATCGATTAACAGCTGCTGTTCAGGAAAGGAGCCCGCGATAGTAGACCGGACTTGAGAGACAGTCGGAAATCCAGATTAAAAACGGAAATAAGAGCAGATTTTTAATATCATATTCCTTCCAGTACACCCCAAAAGACACTTTTATGGCTAAAAATGCTGGCATGTCGTCCTGAACACCCCAAGTAAGACGAAAATCCTTCATTTACACTCCCAAAGTAGACGAAAAGCATCCTCGACCTTTTCATGTGGGAGTTCCCCCTCCGGGATGTATCGTACAAGTTGTCCGTTTTGTAACGATGGTGCGGGTAAGTTCCACGCAACATCAACCTGTAGTGTGACAACAAGTTCCTAAATAAGGCACAAATCCTTTCTCCAGCTTTGACGTAATTTAAAAGCAGCTGCGGAGAAAGTGCTTTCTTGCGACAAAAAATATTACAAGAAAAGTCCATATTTATTCTGGGCAAAGTTTCGTTAAGTTGTGTCGCAGCAAAATTAGAACACGTAATGCAAGAAAAATCAAATCGCTGAAGGCTTCAAATGGACTAAAATCGAACAAGGAAGAGTAATTATAAAGAAGCAGCTGGCCTGTCTGTTTCACTTGTTTTTTATGATTTATTTGTCTATTATTTAGTTCACAAAATTTTAAACCAAACAACGGCATGCTTTACAAAGTAGTCCTCAAAATGAAGCAATGTGAACAGAACAAATCAGTAATTTGAGGGGTTAACAATGACGTTAAACGAGTAAACAGCAAACGGCAAGAATTAAACTTTTGCCTCCTCCGTCAGTCCATTGCACACTTGAGTGAGACCACTTGTTTTTATTGGCGGTGAATAGATGTACTCCAAACCTTCACGGGTGTCCTCCACAAAAAAATTCGTACGCGCGCTGTTTTCAAGGAAACTCCCACAAACTATATATCAATAGAAAGGTTATGAACTGTAGAATTCGATAAATTACTCTTCCTGTTTTGCCGATTGCTTTCCATAGGCGACAAAAGCCGTTAACGCCAAAACGACCGACTGACATTCCAGCGAATTAATCGAGTATCGAGTTTTTTCCTAGAGAATCACATTAGTTCTAGTATATGCAGGGCCGTACCTGGGATTTTTTGTCTGCGGGGGCAAACTCCGCTCACCTTCACAGGGGTCTCCCGTATACAGACAGGGTTTCTAGCTGGACGTTTTGTTTCACTCCTACACAGAAGGTTGCCTCTAAGACCTTTAAGGAAACCAACCACATTGATGCTTTTTGTTCTAAATTGTCATGATTTATTATGGCATAAACACCTTGTTTAGTTTGAAATTGCCCCCGAGGTCTGTTCTACACAATCAGGGCCGTACGTACGAGTTATCATCATGGTTCTCATCACTGGAGCTATCGAATTTTGAAAAGTTAAGGTTAATTTCATAGAGTATTCAATCATACCATGTTGTTTTGTTCAATCTACAGAACGGTGAAGTGGCTCACCGATTTCCATGCTACAAGGAGCTAAGAATGAACACAGCAACCAAGGTAACTATTAGATGTATTAAATAACACACTTTGTAGTTTGATACTTACCTTTTTTTGGAGTCAAAGAAGTCCATTATACGTCGTTGAGCGGAAGCCTGGTGCTTTCTTCCCGACATTTTCCCACCGGATTCAGAGCAATCTCCTACAACAACAGTTTATTTCTACTACTGTAAACAACTAAAAGAATTTACAAGATTATAATTATGAATAAATAAATAAACAGTACAGTACATACAGTAGTGGGACAGCCAAAATAACTAAAAAGCTAAACTACTTGGGTGACCGTAATTATAATAATTAAAAATGTGAGAGTCAGGAGGGAGGCACGACAAATACATTGGTACACATAAATATCATAAACTTGGTACAAGATTAAATATACAAAAAAAACAAAACAAAATAATTTAAGTCCATTAAATTGAATATTAAATTTGCCATAATTTGTTCGAATTTTTGGAAGATAGAAAGTAGATCTAGATGCAAAGCGAGTATTTACATTATGTTTACAAGATGTTTTGACAAAAAACGAATCAAAGATCTTTCGTAGTTTGCCAGTATTAAACTGGTGCATAAAAAAGAGAGTTTGAAGTTTAATATAATCTTGAAGTTTAAGAAGGTTAAGCTTAGCAAACAAAGGACTTGTATGTGCATCAAAATTTGAGAAAATAATTAAATGGATTGTTTTCCTTTGTATTATTTGAAGTGGTTTAATATTATGATCATAAGTGTTGCCCCAAACTATACAGCCGTAGAAGAGAAAAGGTCCTACTCATTCTCGTCCCCAGAGGCCGCGCTCCTTTTGGTCAGCACCAAGAATCACAACCTCTGGAGACACCTCTGGATAGGTTCAGTGAGATTCCGGTTCTGATTGGCATTGCAAACACAACAGAATGAAACTGGAACCAATCAGATTTGTCAGACGTGACTCTGAGCATGCGTAGAGTGATGGGAAGTCCGTGAATCGCGGACTTCTGGTGTTGGACCCGGCCAGAGGGTAAGGCCAGAGGTTGCGATTCTTGGTGCTGACCAAAAGGAGCGCGGCCTCTGGGGACGAGAACGTCTTGTACCTCGAGTCTTCATTCCTTATCGCTCATGCTGGCTTGACAAAATGATCGTTTCCGACCACTGGTCAAAGGGAACGAAGACGCTGGGTACGAGGGTAAATTGAGAGCTGGCTTTTGCCTCAAAAGATTTTCCAAAATAATTATTTGGAATTTACATTGAAGGAGGATTTTTTAGTGAATTAGTCGGTTTTCTTGAGATTTCGGACCAATATAGCTACAAGAAATAGCCCAACAAAATCAAACACTATGTTAGAAAAAAGAAAAAAAAACATTTAGTTTTCCTGGCGGTGGCAACTGCCTCCCCTGCCCCCCTGATATGCACGGCCCTGATTTGGTACATGCATGTTCCTATATTTCGGAATTCGTCTCATTATATTCCATTCTAAATATCTTTGAATTCTCTTACTTTGGAGTCACCTTTTTTAGTGTTTTACTATATTTACTAATTTGATATTTTAAGGTTTACTTGTCCGAAATGAGACGAACATGTTACTAGTTCCACTTTTTAAATGCCTTGTACTTCAATTCTGTTCAGTTCTTTATTGTCTGTCTACAAACTTCGCTCTCACAGCTCTGTCAGGAATCGTAACTCCTCGAACAAATGGCTCAACATTCTCCGCATCAGAAGGATAAGAAATCTCAAATTGTTGCACGATTCTGGCCAATAAAAGATGAAGCTCCAACTCAGCGATACGACGGCCAATACACATTCGGGTTCCAAATCCAAATGGAATAGAAGAGAAAGCTTCCACAGTGTCGGTTGGAATTTCTTCTTTCTTTCGCAGCCATCTTTCTGGTCTAAATGCTTCAGCATCTTCGAAAAGTTTCTCATCTCGGCCCATGACATGAGTAAGAAACTCAACTTGTGCCACACCCCCAGGAATGAGGTATCCACTTAAAATGATATCTTCAGCGGGCCTTCGAGGAATAGCACAAAGGACTGGATAGAGCCGCAGCGTTTCCCGTACCCAGGCTTTCAGGTAAGGCATTTGCACCAGAGTCGTCGGTGTCGCCAATGTTGTATCCCCAAGCACTGATAATACTTCTTGTCGTAGGAGGTCTTGCTTGTCAGGATTTTTCGCCATCATGTACAACACCCACTGCATCGTGTTGGAAGTTGTATCAACTCCAGCAAACAGAACATCAATCACGCTTGCAAGTAAATCATCTTTAGTCAGCTTTCCACTTGACAGGAGAAACTCAAAGAAACCCGTTTTGTCTCTCTCAGAAGGTTCTGATGGATCGCGTGACTGACCCTTATATTGTTGCTCTTCAAGGTCACGAATTCTTCTCTGGATAAACAATTCAGCGTATTCGTACATCGTGTCAAAACTGGAAAAAAATGTTTTAAACTGCTGAGTTTCGTAAATCTTGTAGAACCAGTTCGGCAGGAAACCGACGCCGATTGCATTGTGCAGAAAATCTCCCACCGCCTTTATAAAGGTTTTTGCTTCTTTGTTTACTTCCGGCTCAAGACAACCAAACCTTTTGTCGAACAACATCTCTGCGACAGACTCAAACGACCACTTGAAGAGCTCGTTGTCGAGTTCACAGACTTCGTTTTCTTTCTCTGAGCCGCTAGGTTCTCGAACTGTTCGCAATCTGTGGATAAAATCTGTGATAATTTCGTTGAAGCCCGAAGCGTAGTCAGCTACCTCTTTGGGTCGAAGCATTCGCTTACTTAGCACACTTCGATGCTTGTACCACTCGGAGCCATCTGCAAAGAAAACGCCAGGAATCTTTTGTCGTTTTTCGCGGTAGTAGTCGAGAATAGGGAACTGAAGTCGTTGAGGATATTTTGGCTCGGATCGCAAAACTTTCGCTACATCTGCGGGATCTGAGAGAGAAATAATGGTAACCCCGGGTATTTGCGATCGGAATATTCTACCATATTTGTTGGCGTGTTCCTCTTGCACTTTCAAAATTCGTTTTCCAAGCGGCTGGCCTTTAGCCCCAACGAAGAATGTCCAAGCTGTCCCTATGATCGGAAGGCTGATGGGTCCTGGCAGATCTGATATTGTCTTGACAGGCTCTTTTGTAGTGCCACTGTTTACACTGGACGACAAAGTGCTCAATGATGGAAGAGTTCTTAGCTCTTGTCTTTTCTTCAGCGGAACACTACGACCAGCGGAACCAGCTAGAAGAGAAATCTTCGTTTTTGTTCTTGCAACGTAAGCCATGATCAAAATAAAGAACCTATTCGCAACTACAGCTCACTGAGATGAATTTTTAGACGCCGATGGACGCTGGGAGTTGATGCTTTAGAGATGTTTCCACGGCTTTCCGGTCAGCGGTTGAGTCAACGTGAAGGTAAGTACATTATATCTGGTAATTATAATGTACCCAGCTACTTTGTACCCAGTATTTTTTTCTCGCGGTTTTCTTTCGCGTCACGCACGATGGACTAAGCGAAAGAGGAACTATTAGGACCCTTCTAGTAGTTTAAATTTTCTTGGGTCTCGGAGACTCGCTTTTTTAACGGCTTGTGCGTCTCGCGGTCTTTATTTTTGTACAAAGCTGTCTCGAAATATCGATTTTTGTTGTTTTCATAAATGATGTCTGAACGTCTTAGAATACGAACGTCTCCCGATCTCATTTAAAACGCTTTGAAGACTCGTTCTCATAATTTACAAAATCAGAATTTCTTGGGCTCAAGAAGAGAAACGTTAGTCTCGTCTTCTCGCATGTTTGCGAACCTCATTTGAATGAACCTGAATCAATGTTATTCATTACGAACCGTGAGTTACCCGGCTTGTCTTTGAGGCATTTTAACTTCTTTTTCCAACAGTTACTTTAATTTCTACAGCTACAAAGCTGTTTCATCTAGCGATATTTGGTGATATCAGAAAGACCGAAGCAGTAAACTTTCTCATTGATAAAGGCAGTTGGCATTGTTGCTAAATATTACACTTTGTGATTTCGTACATAAGCCAACGTTTCCCGTTCCTCTGGACAAGGGTAACGTGGGTTCTCGGAGCGAGATAACACAAACGTAAAGCTTGAAAAATCGAGAGTGCGCAGTACGAACTTTAAATCAACTTTTAAAAGGAACTATATAACTAAAGTTCTTTTTATCTTTTTATTTTTGGGAGTCTTCGTTTTCAAGACACCCCTTTAGTTCCAGTAAGACAATCGTCGAACTCATCAACTCATCAATTCGTCGCGAGCTTCCTCATATGCTTCTGGCATCTCACATGCACGCCTTGTTCAGTTCCTTAATTAAAGTTCTTCTTTAATGTATTTCCAATACAAAAAATTACCAGTCTCAGTACATGAAGTACATCGTCCATGTATGTAATTCTCCGCTGACCTTCATAACACAACTGCCCTGAAGGGACCTGATCGTTAGCACGACAGCAAAGTAACGACAACGCTCTCCATCTTGATCATGGCATACGGTACCAGAACAAAATCGGAGATTGCTTAATCATTTCTGGCTGGTTCCGGTGGCAAAGTTCTCTTTCAAAAAGGACAAGAGCTTCGAACTTTTCCATCACTGAGCACTATGTCGTCCAGTTTCGACAGCGAAGCTGCAGGAGTCTATCAAGGCAATATCAGATCTGGCAGGTACCATCAACCTTCCAATCATAGGGACAGCTTGGAAATTTTTCGCTGGAGCGAAAGGCCAGCCGCTTGGAAATACATTTTTGAAAATCCAAGACGACGCCGCCACTAAATATGGAAAAATATTCCGATGGCAAATACCCGGATTACCAGTATTTCTCTCTTAGATCCCGCAGACCCCGCGAAAGTTCTGCGGAGCGAGCCAAAATACCCTGAACGACTCACTTTCCCCATTCACCTCTAACAGGTGCCAAGGTCCTGTATTGTGAGCGTTGCTTGAAATGTTTTTCACCCGTAAGAGGTTCCAATTCTAAAATAACACATAAACTGACGCTGACTTTTTTCGGAAAGAAGAATATGAAGTCGTAACACAACAACAACTTGGTGTATGCGGGAAAACAAGTTTATAAAACCAATAAAATACGGGTTTACATAAATCAACGGTGCAATACATGTAGCTTTTGGCACTTCAATAATTACAATACTTTAAAAAGTTGTGACAAACAGCACCTTCATTCTAATTTTAAACCATCGAATCACGGAGGAGTGTGTTACGTTGACATACTTTAAATTATTAATCATCGACAGCGTTCAGTTAGAATCACACTGCACAGCACAATAAGAAGTATGGCACGAAAGTTCGATTCGACAGCTTTCATTTGAATGGTCACACACTAGGGTTTCATCCACAGACTTAAAAGGTAGAACCACCTTGTACGGCATAATAAACAGTACTATCACAAGACATTGCCAACTGTTTCAACGAACAACCTAAACGTTTTTCAACGATGTGCTTAGGAAAAAATAAATTATAGCATACTCCAGAGCTCTGAAGAAACAAAAAAACTAACTAACAACAAATCTTAACAAGCTTCCTCCGTGATTCCGAGGTTTACAACACCTCGACTCTGCTCTCTTTACCAAATGTACATCAACATGCCTAGGTAACTAAAACTATCACCCTAAGTAAGAATAAAAAATGTTTCTAAATCCGAGTCCTGGTCTAATGGCAATATATACAAAGTAAAACTTATAACCAATAGCTAAGAGCGTTTATATACAGGTCCAAACTTTTTCATATAACTTCGAATGTATTCTTTTGTCTTGATTTTGACAGAATCATTGCACTGCAACGTTTCTTCGTCTTTTAAGTGACTAAGCTCTTTCATCAAAATTCCATGTGTTAGCTGGGGACAAAAACAAAACAGTTAGTAAATCTTAAGTGAGAACCACCTAGCAGAGAAAAGTAAACAGTGCCACGTGAAAGTACTGCTCAATAGCTTTCACTTGAATGGTTACATATTAGGGTTTTATCCACACTTAAAAGTTATAACCACCTTGTACAGCATAATAAACAGTACCACATGAAAGTACTGCTCAGTAGTTTTCACTTGAATGGTCACATACTAGGGTTTCATCCACAGACTTAAAAGTTAAAACCACCTTGTACAGCGTAATAAACAGTGCCACATGGAAGTACTGCTCAATAGCTTTTGTGGACAACAGAGACCTATCAAACACCCACATACCGACTTGAAATCATTTCAAATCACAACTTGGATAAAGACGATGATAAAAGATACAAAGGTACAAAGGTACTTAAACTCACCTTTCTAGCTAAAAACTTAAAATCCTCTGTATTCAGGATCCTGCCTGATTTACAGTCTACTTTGAAGAAAGGATTTAGGCAGTTTACAACTACATTGGAAAGCTGTGGAAGGCAAATGGAACGTAAAAATACTGCTCAGAATTAATACTGAAATACGTACAAACATTAGGTTTGTTTGAGGACCAAATTGACATGCAGGGACATAGGTGTGGACAGGCTACTGGTTCATTTCAACAGCTAAAAGAAAAGTTATCACTAGCTTAAATTTCAATAGGAAACAAACTGTAATTTTAATAGCGGTTAAAAAATGTCTGCATTTGAGACCAGTGGCCCACCAGGCCAGAGCTTATCTCCGGTTTCTGTAGCATGAAGCGACTAGGAGTATTTCTACTCCCCCTGGATGGGATGCTAGTCCACTGCAGGGTTACTGCCAGCATTAAATTTGCCAGTACCCATTTATACACCTGGGTGGAGAGAGGCACTGTGAGAGTAAAGTGTCTTGCCCAAACACTACACAATCTCTGTGGCTGGGACTTGAACCCAGGCTGCTCGGTTCTGATTGTAGTGCGCTAAACATTACATCATCACGCCTCCCACTAATTTTAAGTACTTTAAGACTGGCCAAAAAAAGTCAGCTGAGTTTGTTAATGAGCCTGTTAGTTTTAATTTCTTAGCTACACTGTACATCCCTGAGTGTGAGGTAATTTCATTAATCATGCTCTCTACCTTCATTCTAAACATCTCCTTGATCTTATTGTGTGACGAGGAAGTACCAGATGAGTCGTCCCTTAGCAAATGTTCCTCCCTCCTGTGCGCAGTGGTATCTGCTGGAGCTGTTGTAAGTGTGGGGCTCTCAGGGGGTGTCCCTGGGGGAGTTGATGGAGTCTTGATCATTTTCTTTATTTTTGCCTTTGATGGTGATTCCTAGAGATAGGAAAATAAATTTAAGTTAAAAAAATTTCCAATCCTGAGCAAATGCTATGGGAAGGAGGGTGGGTGCGAGGGGAGGGGAATGGGGGGTGGGCAAGGAGATGACTTCAGCAACAATAAGTAATGTTAATTTCTTTGGATAGGAACAAGTCCATCACAGATACCACCCCACCCCAAATTAGAACCTCACAATCAAATATTCAATGAGCTAAGCATTCGTTTAATTCAACAATTTAGGACACAGAATTACTGTTGGTCTTATAGTCCTTATCATTAGCTGGATTTGTTTCCACAGCAATACTTTGAACATAATAAACTGTCATATTTACCCCTACACTCACTGTTTGCAATGACCTGGTCTAATAATACAATGAATGTGCAGAGAGCAGTAACAAAGAGTATGGTTACATTAGATCTTACTTATGTAATGCTTTCAGGAGTCTATTTACAGCTTTTTGTATGCATTGCAGACCTATGACAACGGGTGGTTGCAAAATCAGGCTGATCATGGTCTGGTACAGGGTAAGGGTTCCAGTGTTCCAGTGGCACCCACCCACCCAGAGTTTACAGAGTACCCCCTGAGGGGGGTGATTCTGTGGATCTCACCTCTTCTGTCCTGGTGTAACTGTGGCTTGTGATGCTGGTATTTTCAGGATCTGTGATGTTACAAGGATGCTCCTCTTCTGAAGATGGACTGCTGTCCCAGCTTGGAACATCCCACTGGGTTTTTCTATTCATGAAAGATTACAATCAGCTTTTTACTGAAAGTGAAATATCTAAATCAGGATCTTATCCATGCTCTCTCATCATGTTAATCTGAAACTGTGCACAAGTCAACTTGGATGAGTTTGAAAGCTAGCCTGCATGCAGATGTCATTTTTCCTTTCAGAGGGAAAAAAAGATGTCACTTTTTGTGTGGAAAGAAATAGTAATGTCCACGTACATCATATTTCAAAGTGTGCTTTGGTAGTAACAACACTAACAGGGCAAGCACACATTGTTGTTCAATTGCAACTTGATTAAGAGCTATTGTAAGTAAATTTCTAAAAGGGGGTGTCTTGGTGAAGCAAACAATGTAAAATTTGAATTCTCCATTTTCAATAGGTTGTAAATAATATCATGACTCCAAATCCATTGCTAGGATTTCCTGACACCAAAATGTGTTTGCTTACCTTGTTAATGCATGGTAGTAATAAACTTTTCCTTGTTGGTCTGTTGCTGACTTCCAGTGCGGTGGCAACTGTGTGGGTTTATGTTTTACAGGTGATGGTGTACAAGGCTCTGATTCTCTTAAGAAGCCTTCTGCCGAGGATGTAGTCACAGCTTCAGTTTGAACAGAAAATGGCGCTACTTCTGGATGCAGCAATGCCTCGGATGAACCAGGTTGATGCAGAGAAGGAACTGGAAGTTGTGCACTTGAACTTATTTGCTGAACTGGTGGGATACTGAGCTGCGGCGTCGTTGAATTATATGAATATTGACTTTGCTGTGGAGGGAAGCTGGGTTGTGTGCTCCGTGGAAGCTGTTGCTGCTGCTGTTGTAGGATGTTGGGCTGCTGAAACTGTGCTGGCGAAGGAGTTGACACATTTGCTTGGAAAGGGGGTGGAGGAGGAAGACGGGTGTATGGCAAAGGTTGGGATGGAGTAAAGAATTGTGACTGGTTACCCTGGAGTGGGGGAGGAGGAACTGGTTGTGGAGGAATATGAGGAGTTTGTTGCGGTTGCTGAGGTATCATTGGCTGATTTTGTGGTGGAAAGTTTGGTGGAGGGACTTTGCGGAAAAAATCCATAGGTGGAATATTAGGAGGAGGAACATTAAAGTTTGGTAATGACAAGCCTTGCTGAGTTAAAGTTCCTACAAAATTACCAGGACCAATTTGTTGGGGTCTGGGACCCTGATCTTGTCCAATAGTAGGACCACCACAATAGAATTGGTTACCATGGTAACTTGAAGGAGCATTTTGAGCTGGGCCTCTCCACTGGGTCATGTTTTGCTGTGGTCCAAAGTTTGTTTGAGAGGTCATATTATAATTCCCAAAGCTGTTATCAGTCAGACCTTGAGCATTCCGTGCCTGTTGTTGGAAAAAGTTCTGCATTTGATTCCACTTCTTCTTTTTCTTTTTGTTACGACTGGGCTTTTGATGGAATACACCAAACCCCTGCTCCACGTTGAAGTTCATGCGCTGCTGATACCCAAATGTCTGCATCACGCTCTGTGATTTAGCATCTTGTTTCTGCAGTGCATCAACAGGATCTGATAACAGTGCAATTGAATGACTCACATCATCATTATCAGGAGTTGAACTTGCTTTAGTCTCCACATCATCTCCAAACTCTAACGAGCTGAAATCACCAGCTTTTGCTGGAGGAAGTTCATTTGAAGAGCCTTTCTCTACATCCGTGTCCTCACTACAGGTGGAGAATCCTTGGGATGCAGGGGGGGTCCTTGATTCCAGAGGGAAGAGAGGTTTGGGAGAGTTCTGAAGGCTGTTCATGATGGCATCCAGTTTTGCTGGGGAACCGATATGATCTATTGGAGTCCTGTAGGATGACAATCAGGTCTTCCGTTTACTGCTTGTCTATTGCTTACCAACAATAATTTTAATAACAATTTTACAGAAATTAGTCAATTTTTTTAGAAATATCACTCAGGAACACAAGAACGGAACTTTAGGGAGTTAATATCCAAAATATTTCCTGAGGGAAATCAGTCAACAGTTGTCCTAGAACTGCACCTGATTAACTATTTCAGTGGAACCCTGCCTTACGGCCACCTTGTTAATACAGCCACCTTGTTTTTACGGTGACATTATACTGGCCTGAACAAAAGCTCAGTCACTCATTTCCTTATTTAAAGAAACCCTTTAATAAGGCCACTTTGTTACTATGACAACATTTTTGTGACCCCTTGGTGACCCAACTGGTGGGGTTCCAGTAGTGTATTATAGAGCAGTCTCTACCACTCTCTCACATCTTCTATGCCTCATTGACTAATCAATCACAAAAAACTTCAGAATATAGTTAACAAGTACTTGTTAAGAAGTCAACTGTTTACTCCTCCCCTACTCTGTCGGGAATACAGCAATTTTGATGCAATTTTATTGCTTGGTAGTTATTGTTGAAATGCAAAATTACTTTGAAAAATTTGAATAAAAGCACAAGAACAATTGGCCTTTGAAATGATTCCCTAGAGGAAAGGTTGGAAGGTTCAACAATTACAGCTAAATAATGTTGATAAAGATCTAGGACAAGTTAAATTCCTTACCTTGAATGATCACCATCAGTGCTTCCTAGAAAACAAAACAAAACAAATCGAATTAATGATCTGGGACAACAATTGCTGTACCTTGACATCTAAATATAAACTTACAACTTACAACATGTACATGTAAAAGTACACCTACACTGTATCTACAAAAACGTGAAAAATCCACTGTATTTATTTATGACTCACATTCTCATTTCTTTCACCATGACTGAATGTTTTGTCAACTATTTCGATGTACAGATAGAAGCAGAATATTTTTAGCCTAGACAGCAGCAATAATTTAAACCAAGAATTCTTGAGAATGAGAAATATTGTCCATGTGATTTCTGTTTCATATCTCACAGCTATCAAAAAATCATTTTTGCTTTATGGCTGTGCCAGTCAGTGAAAAAGGAATATTCTCTGTATTTTCATGGTCTCCCCCAAAAATTCATTTTGAAGGCTGAGTGAGTAACTGGTGTGTTCAGGATAAGTATGCAGCAAATCTGCTGATCACAAATAGCAATAACCAAGAAAAGATACGAGTCAAGGAGCTCACCTGCTGGGCTAGCTGCTGCCATTAACTCAGTGAGCCGGTCTTGCTTAGCCTATGTAAAACATTTCAGAGAAAATTCATGTTACGAACAATGGCATAATATACTGCTCCATCTTTTAGCAGCTTCTTATGCCATAGGGACTGATGATGAATCAGCCTGGAAGAATTATGTCTCCCTGTATAAATCCTAAGATTCCTTTGTCCACTACAACAACTGAATTTCACTTGTTTCTCTATAAAAGACACCTTTCCGCTCTGCCCGGAGGCAACCCTTCTCTCTACTGGAGCCCCACCCAGGGGTGTCCGCCTTAGACTAAGAGAGAGAGAGTTCCCTGTACAATAAATTGCAGTTGAAGATTTCTGACAGAATTGTAACTTACTGGAGTAGCAGATTTCTTTGGGATTCTGTAAACTTCCTACAAAAATAATGCAACACAAAGCAAAGTTAACTCTCGGTCAGGTTTAAGGTACTTGTTAAGGGAAAGAAATGAAAACAAAGCTTTCGTGTTTTGGGACCTTACATGTATGTGCACTACAATAAATTATAACTTTTGCTCTATTCTGTAATGGGAATTTTCTGAAGATATCTGACCAGTAACTCAACGTCACATTCTCGGTGTTGTTTTACAGGCATTCTTCAGGCCCTAATCTCACAGTTCTTCCCAAACTTTCAAATATAATCCAATTGATGATTGCCTTTATTCTCACCACCTGTCTCCTTCACAATGTATTGACGCTGTGAACAGAAATCAAATTTTGATAAGTTACCTTAAGTAGACTCCAGGACTTCAACAGCTCATTGGCTATGAGTCCAACACCGGTTTCTGGTAATCGCTCATCTTCAGACTTAACATCATCCTCCGAAAGGTCATCTGGAGATTTTTCAAAACTCTCTGTTGCAATCTTGGTTTTCAAGACTCCACTACATGCTGGCTTGTCTGCAATAAAGCTAGCAACTTCTGCATCAAGGGAGTCGTCATCTGATTGATCCTTACTAGAGCACTGACGTTCAAACAGAACAGGGATACCACCCTCTTTCTTTCCATTGTCAAGAGCTTTTGCCGAGAGCTGGCTGTCATCATCATTATCTTCCGTTCCTGCGGTACATTCTGAGTCTGCTGGGCTATTGCCTTGTGACTCTTGTCCACTGCTGGAGCCAGCTTCAACCGTTGGACAGGATGATAATGCCCATTTTCTTACAACCTTGATCACCTTACTGTCTTCAAGCTGGTTCTTGGTGGCAATAGGAAGGTATCTCAATGTTTCAAGCAACTGTGAATAAGAAATTAAAAGTTAGAATTCCTTGTGAGAAAAAGTAAATGTAGTGGCCCTCCAATTACAGATCAATCTAGAATTTAGAATTTTGAGATAAACAACAATTTATTGATTTTGTAGTGGGAGATGCAGTACAAATCACAGCATGACTCTTATCCCATCTAGGGGAGGGGGAGGGGCAGCAATACTCTAAGTAACTTGCTACAGAAACAGAGATAAGCCCCAGCATTGTGGGTCAGCTGGCTCAAGTGTGACCAAAGCTTTTAGCCTATAGATGCTTTTCACATTTGCCATAACTGCTGTTTTACATGCCAACAAACTACAAGCCATCTGGACATTATAAATATTAATAATGTTTTCCTTAATTTGCTCAATATACAAATTATTATCTTTGGAATCTATACATTAGTTATGTTCAAAGTTGGGAGAATTTGATGAAATATCAACAACTTTCCTTCAATGATTAATTACCAAATTCTCCTAATCTTTACTTTGAAACTACAAGGAGAATGTTCATGCTGATCAACTGTACCTCCATCTTAAGTTTCATTTTCTTTCCTCCACCATCTATCATCCAGCTCCACAGTAGTGACAAACCCTGGTACCTTAGGAATGCCTTCAAACACGACTGGTCTGTCGTGTGCTGAAAAAATATATAGCATAAACAGCCTGTTAGTCAAAAACAACTGATCTCAGTAATGCTATCCAGCCTATAAATTGCCATCCAGTGGTTAAGTGTAAGCAAAATAAACCACACTATCTGCTGGATAGTGATTTATCCAATGGATAGCATTATCAACCTTTCGAAAAACCTGGGCCTGATGTCTTTCTTTCTTATGTCTTTCTAGCAAAGAGAGAACTTTCAAATTGGGTCCTTACATCTGTCCAGTCAATGAACCAGTAAGATTGACCACTCAAAAATTAGTTTAGTTGTGTTGTTACATGTTACCAAGGAATATTGCTTTCTCTTTCTAGTTATGTCCAGGTGACAATTTTGGTTTCACTTGAATGTAGGAATTGCAAGTGGCTTAAAAACACATCAGATAAGAAACCAGGATAAGCTCTGGCCTGATGGGCCACTTGGCTCGTATGCAGAATTTACCCTCACCTATATAAATCACAAGCACTGAGGGAATTATTGGTACCTGCAAGATTTTAAGTAGCATAATTCTCTGATCTGTGGTCTCTGCGCGCACCATCAGTCGTGACAGTTTTAACGCCTGGTCACTGTATACTAATCCTATATGGTCACCTAGAAGCTTCTCAACCTCATCTTCCAGCTTCAAACAAAACAAAAACACAGGCAAGTGTCACTGATTTGCAGAATAAGTTTATAAAACTTAAACAAAGGGGGATTGTAAAGACCACAAAATTTAAGGAAATGTATGAAGTTTAATTGGAATTTCCAAAGGGTTGGGGGAGGGAGTTTAGAAAAAATCCCTTCCCTGCGGAAGGTATCCATGATTTGTTTCTGGAACTACACAATCTTATGGTCAATCTCTATAGAAATGTGTCAGAAGTATGGCAATTACCGTTATGTCATCAAATTCAGTGGTCAAGTTCCTCTGCTTTTTACGCCTCCTTCTTGGCGAACTTGTGATAGGTGGAGTTGCTATAAAAAAATAGTGGAAAATGTTTGATTTGCACTGATCTAAAGAATCACAGCTTAAAAATGAATTTTCATGAAGTTGTAGATCCCTCAATGCAGAGGCCATGAAACCCACACTATAGTGTACATGGGCACCTGCAGACTGCTGTAATTGTTACTTCTAAAACAAAAAAATGCGTACCTATTCTTTCCACAGTGTTCTTCAAAGGAGTTTGTTTTTCACCTCCAATAAATCCCCGACAAGTTGGTGCTTCACAGTAACAAACCTGGGCGACCTTCCTACAAAATTATGTAAAAGAGGATATCTATCAGAGTGTAATTTAGAACAGCTAAGGCAGCGCCCACAGTGTACCAGAGAAATTTGAAACCACAGCTTTATTTCTACAGTTACAGCAGTAGGTCCACCGTCCACACTAATCTGTCACAAAAACGGACCTTTTTGAAAATGCTCTTCAAACCCAAGGAATTTGAAAGCGGCAACTTGTTACTTTCCTGTGGACAGATAACATTTTGAAAACAAAGCTTTTCCAAAACGATGCAGTCATGATCGTCATTTGATTTCCATGTCTGACATTTCCTCAAACACAAATTATCCAAAATAACTGGTGCTTGCTGCAGTTTTCAATTCCTCGGGCATAGTGCAGACACAAAACATTTGATACGTTTTCAGAGTGTAGTGTGCGCCACTTTCAGAACTAAGGTCAAACGTTAAATATAGTTAAATGAAAATTTAACATAGTTAACAACTAGGAGCTAGTCTGGTCAGTAGCGTTTTCATAGGCAGTTGTTAGTGTCTTGGCCGTCTGTTAGCGTTTGTTTAGCGTTTAGTGCATTCTGTAGCATTTGATATAGTTCAATGAAATTTTACATAGTTTATGACCGGGAGCCAGGCTGGTCAGTAGCGTTTTTTGTAAGCGTTTGATAGTGTCTTGGCCATCTGTTAGCATTTGTAAAGCATTTGGTGTGTACTGTAGAATTTGCAGCAGTCGTATGCTCGTGGGAGCCCTGGGGCTGACACTGTCCAGCGGTATTCTTGGTTAGTATGTGGTTGTTGTCCCATGTGTTTGCAGTGTGTTCGTTGCTCTGTTAGCGTGGCGTTGTGGATTGAATTATAGTAGTTTAGCGGTTCTCGGTGTTCCCTCCCTATATCCCCCCCCCCCCCCCCCCTCTTTTCAGCATTTTTTTTTCCCACTGAGCCATCTGGCTTGAGTGTACGGGTGCCAGTAGGGGGCCTGGCACGGGGGGCTCGTGGCTTGGTTGCAGGTTGGGCAGGCCAGTTGGGTGTTCTAACACCTTGGGAATGTGACTGCTGTTGCAGCCCCCGGGCTTCCTAGGCACCTTGCCTCCACTAGCGACTTGGGTGTTAATTCTCATTAATGCCTTGATACGTTTCCTTTCATACAACTTTTCAGAATTTCGTAATATATCAAGACAGTAACCTTCTACATGTGTACATGTGGTGACGATTTCTCTAATTCTTATCGCCTGCCTGTTTAATAATGTAATTGATATTGTAAGGAGAAATGAGATGTTGTTCACTCTTGGGATGAATGGATTAAACCTTCTCTTCAAGCACGCACCCATAACGTTGTAGCTTGTAATCAAATGTCAGTTCTGTCCCAGCAGGGATGAATTGCTGAGTGAAAAATCCTATCCTTAACAAGCCATTGACAGTCCACTAGAAAAAAAACAAATAAAAACAGTTAATTATTCTTCTAATAGTAAGCCTCTAAAGTCCTTGTGACTCAAGTCCCCCCGCCCGATCCCATCCAAGAAAAAACCCCACAATCTTGTTCTGTCCTTAGTTTCCACTGACAGGCTCTCATATTCAGGAAATGCATTAACAACAAATAATTAATTTATCCTGAGCCTAACAACCAAGTTCTAATTTAATACCTTTTCCCCAGACAAATTTTAAACGTAACTCTGGAATAATTATGCATAATTTAAAGACTGCTCGAAATAGAAAGAGCATACTGAAATAACCAAGATGTCAATTTTCAGTTGATTATCTGCCTTTGTGTGCTGTACATACCTTTTGAGTTTCACAATTTGATTCACAACTATGGTTGATAAACCTAGATAAGTTCCCTTTAAAAGTGGCATCAATGATCTAAGATATAAAAATACACTGTCAGCAACGAATCTATAATGAGCCATATCAAATAAGTAAGGCTATTACAGCTCCAAATTCACAACAATTCCAATTCACCAGTTCAAAACCAACTAACAAACTCCTTAAATTCTCCCAACTATGTCATAAGTACATACTACAGGAAAGGCATAGGAATTAGAAAGGAGAATTGCAATTTTGATAATGTGGTCCAAATGCATGTACATGTAGCAATGTTTTACAATTTACCTCATCTGCTCTCAATGTCATAAAGTAGTAATGTCTCCTGTTTTCTCTGTCATAACGCTCTGCTCGCTCCTGAAAGTCTTTATAGTTCATTACTTCTCCACAATACTCCATAACAAACTGATTTCTAAATAGCAATATTAACAAAAAAAAAACTGTTACTGCAGGAAATGACACAAAAGGTGGACAAAACATCTACATACATAGATATATCGCAAAATCAAACTGTTTACCAGGGGGAGCCCACAGTAGTGTTTCAGTCTATAAAGTTACATTTATAACAAAGATTGTTGCCGACAAGTTCATTGTTATTGTACTTACATTCAAAACAGTTTATTATCATGGCAAGAGGAACTTACTGTTCAAGATCTTCAAGAGTTCTCAATCCCCAGCCTTTCTTCTCAGTTTTTAAAACTTCAACTTTCACTTTACACCCCTGGAAAAAGGTGGCACATACAATGAAATTACAATTTTCAATTTTCAATCAAGGTAGGTAAAGAGCCAACTTGGCCATCAGGTCAGAACTCTTCTCCAGTTTCTGTAGCATGAAGTAACCGTCTGGGAATATGTCCCCAACCTGGGCTCAAACCTGGACCACTTGATCCAGAGGTGAGCACAATAACGAGGCCATTGTGCCTCCACAACATTCAATAAAACACCCCACAAATTTTGTAATGGGCAACCATGCCCCTCCCGCTTAGCTTTAGTTTACTGGTGAGCAAGAAAATCAAATGGAGCTATCACAAAGTAGTAAGGGCTTTCTAACCTGTTGAAATCGCTTGTTGCTACACATCTCCCCACGAGCACATCTGCTGTTACTGTAGGAAGAAGAAGACAAAAAGATCGATAATTTGACAAAACATATGCAGGCTAATAGTACCAGGTAATTTATGAAACAGAAAACATGAACAACTAACCATTCAATCATTAATAGTCTGTTCAAGCAGTTTTCCCCACAGCCGACAGAATCAGGGTCATCTGTGAATTAGAAAAAAAAGTTAGAGTTATACTGTAACAACTTGGCACTAATGATTACCTATAGTTAGCAACTAGTAATTTCTCACAGAAAGTGAATGCTGCACAATATGTGGACAAGTTTTAATTGATTTCCATGTAACTGTTGATGTGGCACAATGTTATCATAATGTTATGGCAATTACTTCCCATTCAAGATGTTGAGCTGGAAACGTTCATACACTCAGGGCTTGAAAAAACTTGAATTCCAGCTTAACCCTTTGAACAAGCGGCTAACAAATTTTGCTTGCCCTGAGCAAGTTTTTTTTTTTTTTTTTCTTTATTGAGTTAGTAGACAACTTGCCTGGGCCCTTCCTCAACAGGTAATTAAGTGAGAATGAAAAGGTATTCGTCTGGCACGAAAATCTACTTGTCCCGCATGGCACTTTTTTTCAAGTCCTGTACACAGTATTTTGTCCACCCTGAATTTGACTCTGTACCATTGTTTGTTGGAATACAGAAATGGTACATTTGTGGTTCTGTGAATTATGTAATGCAACAAGATATTACACAATTCCCAAACTGAATGAAGTTAATTCCTTACCAGCGTCATAGGTGCAATCACATTGCATCTTCCGCACTTCCTTATTCACTTTTTTCTTCCTGAAAATCATTGTTAACCAATAACATGAGTCCTAACTATCCAGAGTTATCACAAAGTTTTCAAGTGACTTTATTGTTCAAGTAGGTGGCTGATATTACCATTGCCTTTTAGAGAATCCGAAGAACAGCTCAGCAGAGTACCAAGCTGAGATCATGAAGTAGGTAATGTCTATTGACAGCAGTTGACTACATTACTCATCATTTAGACAAGGGAGATTCCTTAACTGGACCCCTCCTATAATCAAATACAAGTCAAACTGGGAGGGAGTGATTAAGACATGACATGGCGAAATGATGAAATGATACTAAGGTTAGCCTAAACATTGCTCCGGTTAACCTACATACCGCTGACTTAAAAGTAATGAGTTTACCGTGTCTCACATTGTTAAGTGCCATTTCATCACTTCTTCATTCTGTGTTAACCATGCTCTAAACTGGCATACATTGAGTGATTCATGGTTAATATACCACTTGGAAAATTCATACCAAACCACATCCAAGACCCAAGTGGCACATTTTCCATATCCTCACCAGTGAAGATATTGATGACGTGAAGATACTAATGCTTTTTCATGGCTGTTTGTACAAAAACACATTTTGTCCATATAATAAAAGGAAAATTACAGGCAGTGGCTTGAAGAAATCAATTTTATTTTCCCGTGTTAAAACAACATTTTACTGACTCCTTGTGCTTGTTCGTAAAACATTGTTTTTACCACTTGAAAATAACTCGTAACTAAGGCGCCTCAGGTGACCGGGCACCCGTTAGGCAGCAACCTTGGAGTATAAAATGTATTATTCTCAGAAGATGATTGTGGCTAACTTTCACCTTCGAGTGCTGATATATGCAACATTTCATTGCAAAAAGCAAAATGGAAAATATCAGACTTACAATAAGAAACTCACCTGTCAAATAAATACACATTCTCTTCAATATGTTCATAATAAGGAGGTTGATATTCTTCTGTGGAAGATATGACGTGTTCCCCGGACATCTAGGATATTAGGACAACCAAAAAAGTCACTTCTCCAAGAAAACATTACTTAAAAAAACATGATGAATTAAACAGTAATATATGATCCTAGCTCTTCTAGCTACGGCTCTAGGATCAGCGTGATGCTCCATGTAGTATTTTGTCAGATTGCCTTGGCTAACAGTTTAACAACACCTAAACATAAACTACAAATTATAAAAAAATAAACAGAAATAATTTAACTCAGACTTACATCCTCTTCACTACTATCAGACCTGAAAGGAGAGGCAGGAAAAAAAACAGCACTTAATTAGATTTTAAAATATCAATGCCATGTTTTCTAGAAAATAAGCCTTCTCATCCTGCATTTTAACAAGATATTAATTTTCACACTGTTGTTTTTCGATGACACAGTTGTCTGCGACAAGAAAGCCTAACTCCATTGTCGGGGAAAATTCTCAAGACTACAAGAAAGGTCAGAAATAATTTTGACCCTCTTTAGTCTACTTGCCCAATCTAAAACTGTAGTTAAACCAAAACCAAAACCAAAGTAATTGCCTTATTACTTTCATATTGTTGACAACCCTACATAATTTCTATGCAATTTTTTTCCTTTGTGGCATTAAGAGGTTAGTAAGCGTGCATAAAAATTATAGAAAAATTAACAAAAATTTCCACAAGGATAAATTGTAACAGGCCTGGTTGTGGTTTTGAACACCATTTTGTTGGTGTAGACAAACATTGCAGAAATGGGAATTTCTCGAAATATTGTACAAATGTCATTTCTAACATGTTTGGCTATGCAACAATATTGTACCCAAACCAGGCCTATTTATGAACACTACATCCAAATAATTTGTTATGTTGACATTAACATGCATGATTGATTTGCAGCAAAATACTTTACACGACAATACACTTCGTGTCAGCCCTAAAGCAATGGTAAGTGCTGCTATGAGGTCACCACCAGAGTAATTTTCACTTTATCTTGTACAAAGTAATGTACACTCAGTTATTTCAAGTAGTTTAATTTGTATAATTGCATTTGTCACGAGTGGGAAAAACTTGCACGTAAAAAAGAAAACACCCAAATATTCGCATAAGCTCAGATCCCAGATCAAGGCTTCGTGCTGAAAATTTTATTCAACTGGGTGGGAGCTCACGTGTTACTTCGATAAATTACTGAAAATAGGCAAAAATTCAACTCGAGAAAGATTGACCTGATGATTCAAATGACAAATCAAAGGATGTAACAAAATCTACGGTCAGATTTAAAGGGCAAATTCGTATATTTCCTTCCTTCCGTTCCGCCGATTAATTTAATTTATTCACGTCTCGTTACGGCCAAGTACGTTGCTTAGATTGATTTCCCTGAAAATCATTCCCAAATGTTCTCAACGTTCGCAAAGCGACTTAAGTCATTTTAGCTTTCCAAGATATAAGGGAGTATGATTAACGTGGTCTTTCTAAAAAAGAAATACCATCAAAACAAAGAAAACAGAGATGACATTGAACAAGCGGTCACGGCGGCTCACTTGAGCCAACCCATGGGAAATCCACAACACAATCAGTTGCAACCTGCTCACAGTAACTTGTCGCTCAAATGGCACATTCTTTCCCGCTTTTGACAAGGTATAGCGATCAAAAAAAGTGTCAGGTTTAGCTGAACCGATGCTGTGTTTATAAACTCTGGTCACGTTTTTTCATCCAAACAAGCCATCGGGCGATTTTACTTACACATGTAAGCTTATACACAATAAACCCCAACAACAGTTTAATAAGCTCTGAAGAAGCTTACAACTTTGTTTTTCTCGCAAATTTGCTAGCTATTTAACTTACCCACTCTCATCTGTATGACCAGAATTATCCGATCTTTCTTCAGCACTCATACTTCACGATCTCTCACGATTGTAACCTTGAATGGAGAAGAAAGGCGAGAAATGTGCTTTCCAAACACAATGCAAGCTTGAGAACCGTGACAGTGGTGCAAAACCAATGTTTTTCTCCACGATTCTGTCCTCCGCGACAATATATTTTCTCCAAGATCACGCTTATTTAAGCCTTCTATCCTTTTTTCGAAGAAACAGTAGCAACACACTCAAATCCATGACGAATAACGGCTCCCTGCCAACGCTATCACATCACCCCTTTTTCTTCTAAAACCCTTTTCGCCTCGAACACTCATGGCTCGCCGACGGAGTGTTAGTACATCCGGGAAATTGACGACCCCTGCCACGTGTTCCAATTGGTCTAGCCACCAAACGATGTTGGGAGACTTTAGAATGTAATCTTAGTAACTCTTTCTTCGCATTTAAAATATTTCACCTGTAGTTTCCACATAAAAAGTATTTAGAAAGCATCAAATACTATTCAAATATTTTTTAAGACTGATTTAAACTACGAGCTTGTTTTTGTTAATGTTGGAGATGTGGTGAATTATTCAAGTTTGATGACATATGGCTTCTCTTTACTTTACCCCAGGAATGCGCGGGTTTTGTGTGGACTGACCCCTCACTCATCAAAACAAGCACGTTTGCCTTTCTGTAGGAGTTGTGACTGGATAAATTATTCACAAATGGTAGCCCTGCGGGTCGAGGTCGGCTAAGACAGATAACGTAGTCTATCAGGCAACCACCCGTTATCATGAGTCGTATAATTATCTTGGACGAGGCATAATTTACCGTTTTTGCAGGTTTTTCTAACCTTGGAAAACTTCATCAACTTTGCAGCGGACCGATTGCGATGAGTGGATATTTGGGCGACTTATCTTCCATTCAGGAAAAGTCCCTTGGGGAACTTAAAAAGATGTTAACAGCAGAGACAACCACGGATGAGGTAAGCCGTGAAGATCGCTAAATCGTACGTGTTAACGAGGACATGTCAACGGAATCGACAATTTACGATCGATTACTTATATGTGTATCACTCTTAACTAAAACAAGTTTGGCGAGAAGTGTAAATTGCCGAGTATTGTTTAATAACAGATTCTAAACATCCGATGGCTTCTGGGTGTTTATATTGCCGATGCGACGTAATATAAATTAAATTGTAGCCCGACTTAAGAGGCGGCCGGACGACGTTCGAAAGATCTGGAAAATTAAAGGTTGAAAATAGCAATTTCCGCTCGATGACTTTACAAGGTTTTAGCTTCTTTCAGCTTGTTTAAGATCGAGAGGCCGTGCATGATTTTTCGTGAGCAAATGATGCTTCCAAAATAGGAGAATGAATGGAGAAAAAAAAAATGGTGTAATTAATTTGATCGTGAAAATGTTTAATTTCATTTATTTCAAGTTAGTTTAAGTTTGTATTCAAAACACCGCATGGATCTTGTGTGGGTTAAGGTTTTCAAAAATACAGTAGGCGTACATTAACATCTGAGCAGATCTGATTCATGGCACGTTTTAATATCGCGTCCTGCAAGTGGGTGTTAAGTTACTTTCATGGAAATAACTTCTTAGACTGGCAGTGGGCAAATATTTATCTTTGAACCAAACATTTCTAGCAAGGGGGGTTGCATACATGTAAATTGTTCAACGTGACATTTGTGTAAATTACAATGTTCATGACAGTCCACCGGGACTTCTTGATAAAATGTTATTGTTTTTAAGCTTAATAATGTTTTTAATCAATGTTTTCTTGCATATATAATTGCACTTCTACACTTTGTTATGTCATTTTTTGTCCAGTTTAAGTTGTCAATGGAGACAATAAATTATAAAAGAATTAATAAAGAGAAAAGGGGAGTTAACATCACTGTTTGTCAAAATGTGTCCATTTGAATTCATTTTGGTCTTCTCTCCGTTTCAAGGAATTATGCAAAACATACATATCCATTATTTAAGATGTCGCTGGCTTAGTTACGAAACCTTGGAGATGATGTAGATGAAAAGTTTCTTCTGAAAATTCAGAATGGCAGCAAAAGATTTTGGCTTTGTGATATCTTTCTGTTAATATGAAAATATTATTAGCTATTTATCTGCAGGTTGTATAATGTTGATTTGTAAAATAAGATTGAAAGAGTATCAAAATCTTCTTGTTTAATTAGCCAGCAAGTGTTTATAAAATCTTGCTTTTCTCCATTGTTAAATCTTGAGGGTTCAACAATGGAATTTTTTTTCTGTTATGCGCTACCATGATGAACAACAGTGACCTTTTCCATGACATGTTTTTTAAAAGGTTTCTTACTTGGTAGCTGCTGAAAATAGAGAGTCGCATTGCTGTCTGTTGCGTTAATATCATATTTATTACTTCAATGGGTTTTGCAGACATCAAAGTTTTAGGCCTATCTACACGGGCCATTTCTGGTCCAATTTTTGTTATGATTTCTGCTGAATGTTTTGTCATGTTTGCACTTCAACTAGGCTGTGAATGCAGACAGATTTCTGACTTTCTGTTCACTCCACCAATATTATTTTGGCTGAGTGAAACAAAAGCTGTTAATATTTGTGTGTTTTGCACGCTGCACGGCAACCAGCTGCATCTTGCAACAACACAATATCACTAGAAAGAAGAATATCTGTGAAATTTTATAAACTGAATTAAGAGCAGTTTTGTATCTGAGCATGAAAAAAAGGCCAGGGTGTACACAGGGATTATTATTAAATATTTTTTTGTCGTAAGTTGGAAATTTCTGGCTATATCGCCCTGAACTCACTAATTGCTGAAATTGCAGCGGATTTACACACCTGATTTCAAGGTGCTGTCTTAGCATGACCAAACTTGCGGTGGAAAATCTCAACAAAAATTGCACTAAAAATCACCTGACATATGTAAATAGGACTTGAAAATTCAAAATCATCATCATGCAAAGATTTTATGTATTAATCAGCAAATTTTTTAATGATTCATTATTGATCAGTGGACTTTCAAAGCTTTGTCAACAAAGTCAGGGAAAGTTAATCTAATAATGGGAAAGGAAACTTGACCATGGAAATGTAAATATTAACAGAGTATAAAAACCGGTGCATGCATGTTTGAGCAGGTTAAGTAAGGGTTGTGGCAGGTCAGGAAAAAGTCAGGAATGAACCTTAAATTCATGGTCATGTGGAAGTCAGTAATTCTGAATAATTTTGTCAAAATCAGGAAATGTTATTTAAGATTGCTACTTGAATTAAAGGTTTGGACCATGAGTTTTTGAGTTAATTATGACATCTCTTAATGTTTTACTGAATGATTTTTTTTTCTAAGAAGAGAAATTACTAAAAAGGAAAAATTAATAAATAAATTTAACACAATTAATAATTTTTTAGTCTTACTATGTATTTGTGAATCAGTAAATTTAAATTGTTCTTTTGTTAGTAAAAAGGTTGGAAATATATTTTTCCTTTGTGGTTCTTATATGTAACAGCTGTAGATTAAATGGCTATAGATATGGGCTATTGACCAAGCTTGATCGGTCAAGATGGCAGGATATTGGCCTCATTCTTTTTGTTTTGTTTTTGCATGTTTATGGTCTAAGACACTGTAAGCATGCAAAGAAGGAGTGAGGCCAATATCAAGGGAAAGTGCACAGTCAGTTTACACTCCTAGGATTGGAAATGCTGCCTAGAAAATCTTGGTTCTCAGACACTTTGGATCCAGTCTCAAAATCTTACATGTAGAAGCCTGTGGGATATGAATCATGAAGTCTCAGAAATTTTTTTCCTGGGTGGGACAGTTGATTGTGCTGTGCCCTTTCAACGTTAAGAACTAATGTTTTTGTAGCTCTACCAGAAACTGTATCACTTAATTATGTTAATGAGGCAAATATTGTAAACAAAGATTCTCCTATTACAAGTATTCTTGTATGAATCAAGTATTCACTGTATTTTGGGCAAATGAAAATTGGAGCAAATGTGCTAACATTTTGATTGATTTTTGTGGGGTAAAAAATAAACTGTTCTTTCAAAAATTGATGGGAACACTTGCTATTTGCCACTAATAGAACTGAGGTACAGTAGCTTGGAGCACTGCCAGGATTTTTGCAAAAAATACCCAGACCTGTTTACACTTTCACTGTACCAGATGGTACTGAAAATCAGAGGCAGCAAAACTAAGAGAATCCCCCCCCCCCCCCCCCCCACCAAGGAATTTGAGCCCGATGTAGTGAATACTTTTTGTGTAATGCGGGTTAAAAAACTCATTAGTGCTTTTGACACCCAGAAATTTTGCAGTTTTAAAAGCCAATTTCTCCTTAAATATTACACCCCAAGAGCCAACAATTTCACCAGTCACTAAGCTTCACAGGCTCTTTAAATGTTTGTGGTCCATTTGTGTCTGGCAGGATGTCTTCTTCATGCTAAGTGGTATGCTAATGTTAGGAAAAATGTAAACAATAATATATATGATGTCAGCAAAGATTTGTCTATATAGGCTTCTATACTTCTTGGTCCAGTCATAGTGCAATAGTTTCAAGAGGTGCACATCTTTCCGTTAAACTTTATAGCAGACAATTCTTTACAATTGCTATTTCTATTCTAGGCCACTCTTCTGAGATTTCTTCGGGCTCGCAGTTTTGATTCTAAAGAAGCTTACAGGTATGCCAGTTGAATTTTTTTAGAAGATCATCAAGGCCTGCAATACAGAGAGCTAATTAGATTATCATTACAATACATAATGGAAATGAGGTCTGAACAAATTAAACATATGTACTTTTAAAATGTGATCGCTTCTCCTTTCACTCTTAGTCAATACACACAAGCAAAAGAATGGCGACTAAACAATGACATTGATCGTATCCTCGACCATGATGTAAGTGTTCTTGTTACATAGTGTTTTGTTGATACAGTAAGAACCTACTTTAAAATCTGGCAAAAGAGGCTCTTTTTTGGTGGTGGAGGGGAGGTGGGGTGGGGTGGATGGTAGTTACGGCCAGTTTAGGCTAAGTGGGCTCTTAATTTTGATAAAGGAGATCTGGTTGTTGATCACCCGAAAAATAACTAAACCTGGGTTGGTCCCTGAATTTTTTCACAGAGTCCTGTGTTGTTTCTTTTCTTGTAATATAAATTTGCAATCTCAAGGTCACACTCCTTGGTTTAAATGTAAACATCATAATTTTACTGTAACTTGATCACATGTAAGAACCTGTATGGTTTAATAACGAGATGGCTGGGACCAAAGCAGTTAACAGATATACATTTAAGCTCATGGTCAATGTGCAGGTCTATAAAGTTGTCTTGATTTTTGTTGACGTACAAGTCTTCTTGATTAAATTGTTGCTGCAAGCCTTTGGTTCTGACTGACACCTCTGAGTAATGAAAAAAAGAAAAAAAATATTCTGGAATTCCGGATCAACTGTGTCAATGCTCTATGATAATGGTTTATTGCTATTGTTTCTTATGAGTCAAAATTATACAGTTAATTTAAATTATATTACATGTATCAGTGATTTTTTTGGAACCTTATAACAACCATTATCATTTCCTTGCTATTAACAGAGACCCTTTGACAAGGAAGTAAGAAAGGTAGGTAAAATAAAGAACTATAATGTATCGTAGATCAAAAAAAGGTATAATAAATTACTTCTATTAAGATTCTTGGGGAGGATTTTTGAGTTTGATCTTGATGAGATCCCTGATAAGATCCTCATCAAAATCCTTAAGTGTCCTTGAAAACCCTTGCAAGATTTTCGCGAACATTTTGCTCAGCTCATATATGGTGGAGGCACGGTGGCCTCATGTTGTGTTCTTGAGCAAGACACTTTACTCTTACAGTGCCTCTCTCCACCCAGGTGTACAAATGGATACTGGTGAACTTAATGCTGGGGGTAGCCCTGCGATGGACTAGCATCCCATCCAGGGTGGAGTAGAAATACTCCTGGTCGCTTCATGCTACTGAAACCAGGATAAGCTCCAGCCTGATGGGCCACTTGGCTTGTATACAGACTGTACCTTATGTGTATGCATATGGTATAGAAAAATGATGACTACTGTATAGCTTCTAGTATTTTGTAACCATTTAGAAACTGAGTTGCATTGTTTAACTCCTTTAATTGTATAATGTCTTTACCTGCTTGCTTGCTTTCTTGCTTGCATGTACATACTAACACACGTGTTGTCTCATATTCTTTGGCTTCATCTTATCAAATTTTCTTTCATTTGTATCGAAGATTGTAGCTTGCGGTTTTCACAAACATGATAAACTGGGAAGGCCTTGTTACATTGAACACACAGGAAGAATGGATATAATGGCACTATTAAAGGTTGGTCAATGTTCTGACTAAATCAGTTCTTACATGTATGTTTTTTGATGTAAATTGATCAAGAATTGCTAAGGAAGAAGAGACAAATAATGCAGAACAAATACATTTTTGACTCAGTTTACTACAGGATTCCTGTCTCTCAATTGCTTTGTTGGCACTCAAACTAAAAGCTTATATGTATTAATAAGCCCATTATGGAAACCTAACCAGAAATGTTGACCCTCAAATTTACTGCAGATCTCTGTTTTCATTGTCAAATTAGAGCCAGTGATAAGCTCACTTTCAGACACTGAGATTTGCCAACAGCTGGCTCTGCAGGCAACATCCAGGGTCACTGATTTTGTGGTCATTCTGATCTTTGAATTCTTTGTTCCCATTGTTCCACATACCTGTCCAGAAGTTTCTTTTGTAATCAAGTGCTTTGCAAGATCCCATATAACAGAATAATACATGCAGTTCCAGAAAATACCCTTCCTTACCCTCTGCATAACATCTGGAAATTCTGATGGGGAGGGTGTTCTTATGAGCTGGGAATTTTAAAGAAAGGTTTGCAGCCAGAGTGTAATTTTTAGAGGGTTGGAGGGGGTGAAAGCTAATTAAATCGTTCAGTGGGATGAAGGGGATTCAAACCAGAAAAACAAAAATCCGAGATTACTGATCTCTCTCTTTGTTAAAAAATTGACAGTTTTGTTTTATTTTTCCCACTCCAGCTACCTGCAGACCAGTTTATTGGCTGGCACATTTGGAATAATGAAAAACAAATACAAAGAATGACTGAACTATCCAAGAAATTTGTAAGTGTGATCCTTATGAAGATCGTCAAGGATCCTGGAAAATTGTTGAAAGATTTTCATCAGAATTGTCTGTGTTTACAAACATTTTATCCAGCTTATGAAAAGTATAAAATGATAAGCACTTACACTCTGGTTATCCTTACCACGTTGGCTACCCTGGCCACCCTGGCCACCCTGGCTGCCTTTGCCACCCTCTGGACACCCTTACCGCCTTCTCCGCCTTCGCCATGCCCACCACCCTTGCCACAGTCACCACCTTTGCAACCTGCACCGCCCTCACCCTGGCCACCTTTGCCACCCTCTCCACCCTCACCATCTTTGCCACCCTCTCCACCCTTGCCACCCTTGTCCACCCTTTGTTCACTGTTGAATGTTTAAACCATCATTTAAAGAATACTAAAACTGTGTTACAGGGAAAACCTATAGAAACTATGGTACATATTCATGACATGGCTGGAGCAACCATGCTACTAAGGTAAATTTCGTATGGCATTTAGTTACCAGTTGTTTTTCATTTCTTGTTTCTTCAAGTGTACCTGGCACTTTGCACAAAGAATCTTGTTTGAGTTGATGTGGTCTTTTGTAAACCAGTATCTGATTCATGGGTGTTGTTTAGTAAATGGCCATGCAAACACCTATTGTTTTTCTTGTCAATTGTAATCTATGGGTGCATTTCTTTAGGGAAATCCAAAATTGGATTTTTAAATCCTAAAATGGATTTAACTTTTCTGTAGTAAACAGATTCATCCAAGATTACTGCTGGGACCATGGTGCATCAAAGGAACCAAAGCATCCTTACCCAGAGTGGATTAATATTGGTTCCTTTGATGCATCGTGATGGGTATAATATTATTAAATAGTATAATAATATTATCATTATTATGCTTGTATAATATTAAACAGGAAAGCTTTGAGTGCATTCAAGAAATTGGCAAGACTTGATCAAGACTATTACCCAGAACGAATGGGCAAGGTGTGTTAATATTAGATACATTTGGCAATTTATGAAAGACGAGAAGATTTGGCATTAATACTCTCAAAAGAACTGTCTTTTGAAGCAAACAGGACAAGTTAGTTTCTTTCTGGATTTCTTTGAGTTTTTGTTATTTTATTTTGATTGTTTTGTTTTACAATTTACTTTTATTATTTATGTTGTGTTTATTTGTTTGATTTCTAGATATTTATTGTGAATACTCCATGGTAAGTTAGAGTCTGTAAGTTACAGCCTGTTTACAGAAAAATTTCGATGGCAAAGTTCTATGGGCAGATAGTGTCTCTGCCAACGAACACTATCACACTGTATGTGATCAATTTAATATTCCTGGCACAAAATAGGCTGGTTTGAACCAGTAACTATTGGAGAAAATTTAGTGGTGAATTATAAGGAGCAGTAGACACTCGAATTTATGGAGTGCACAGTTTCCACTGTTGGTCCAGCCTTCCGCTTCAAGCCAAAAATTACAACAGTCAACAACAATGATTACAGTTACAACAGCATAAAGCTGATGTTTCACAGCCTGTTTTATAGCATTTTCTTACTTAAGTCTTGAACAAATTTTGCTTCAAACTCTTACAAACTTCAAGACTACAAAAAGCAGAAGTGGCATTGAATGTGTGTCTGACCTTTGTGAAGTTTGACTTAAGATATTGATGTAATTTTAACCTGCAGTAAATTGATGCCTTGCAATCTTTGTTGCTCAGTTGGTCTCCATTTTGTCTGTAGTCTATGTTCGAAGTCTATTTACTAAGTCATCACATGAATTTAAACCTCTACCAACAGATTGGACAGAAGTAACTACACCATAATTCAACCAGGACTTATCATGCGATGTCATTTTTCTGTGCGTACACCATTTGCCATAACTAAATTGCACATGAGGCCTCTGGATTGGCTTCGCAACAATATTAATATACTTTAGCTATGGATTTACCTAGCATCATTTGCCACTACTCTCATACAGTTTCCTTTTACTTGCTCTTTTGTAGGGTTTTTCCTGTCCTTTGGAAAATCGCCAAGATTTTTGTAGACCCAAAGACCAGAGCTAAATGTGTAGTACTTAAAAACTCAGAACTACATAAACTTTGTGACTATTTTGACCCTGAGGATCTCCCTCAAGAGTTTGGTGGAACGTGTCGATGTGAGAATGGCTGTCTACCCCCGGTACCCAAACACATGGTGAGTTTTGACTTTTCAGAGGAATTATCACTTCTCAAATGATGCACATGGTGGATGCTATGATTTAAGGACTTTTGCATGCAGAGCCATAAATGGTGACGCAGTGGATGTTATATTGGAGCCAGTGGAGGTCTGCATTTAGACACAGCCAATTTTTTATCTTGGGTAGAACTCTTGGACAAAACATTACCTTCACATGTGCTCTCTGTAGAGAACAGTTGCTCATAGACAGGTCCACACTGCCAGAGCTAATCCCTGTTTCTGAAGCACAGAGCAGTTTGCTAGGAGAAGTGTAGCTACTCCTGCTGTCCTTCGCAAGTAAGCCCCCTTAGAGTGAAATGTCTTGCACCCTCCTCTGGATCCCGTCTTCCAAAAGAGCAACTCCACCTTGCCTCTGCTCTGGGGCCCGGTCTCAAAAGCCGGGCCAGAAACTTGTTGGGCCTGCAAAGCCATTTCTAGATAATCTGTATATAAAAACTGAGAGGTGTATACGCCTGAAACTTCTTGTACGAATGGAACCTCTGTTCATATTAAGAATATGTGAATAAAACAGCTCTGTTATCATAAGGTTTGAGATTTTGCTAAGGCTTTCCGGGTGCGAAAACTTTTCGGGACCTTGGAGAAATGGGCCTCTGGTCTGTAAATTAAACAGATTAAACCTCTTTATCTGTTGATGACATGCGTTGACTACATGATATTTTCATCAGATAGCCATTTTATGTCCTGAATTTGTTAAGAAGAGATCAGAACTTTTGAAAAATTGTATTAAAGTTAATCTCTTTTTTATTTGACGGTTTTTTTTTGTAGCTAGAAGTAAAAGATAATCCTCAACTTGCTGAACAGACAATAGGTGAGTCAACAATCGATTAGCCTCAATCAAATCTTCCCTTCATATAACTAGTATTTCATGATGTCACAACATTGTACAAATTATACAGGCTACTGTTTTGTCAACTGCTATTTTAAATGAAGTTGCTTTTCTACTGGTCTGTACAAGTAGCTCCAAAGTTCTGTTTTTTGAATGTATTTTCTCAGAATTGTTCATAGGCCTTGTTAAGACTGATTTTATAGTTTTATAACTGTCATTCATTTTGTACTCCTTGCAGGAGCAAAGAAAACATTTACATACACTGTAGACTGTGATAGCCAGAAGGCTGACCTGTCAATAGCGTGGTATTTTAAAGCTACAAGGTAATTGACTCAGAACTACTTCAACTGCAACTCCAGACACTCAGGGTTGGCACAAAGTTTTTAAGTATAGGCATTTTGCTTTTTGGAGTAGGTGGATGAATTTGCAATTTTTTATGAAGAATCAGATGAGGGGAGCAGGGATGGCACAGTGGTGAGAGTGCTCACCTCCCACCATTGTGGCTTGGGTTCTATTCCAGCCCGGTGTCATATGTGGGTTGAGTTTGTTGTTGGTTCTCGCCTTGCTCCAAGTGTTTTTCTCCGGGTAATCCGATTTTTCTCCCTCCACAAAAACTAACATTCTAAATTCCGATTCAACCAAGATCAAGGACCCATGTGAAAACCAGCTAAGGCTGATGTGACTTCCTCTCTAAAGTACTGCAATATATTTTTAACTTAGCAAATGGAGATTTTTGCCAACAACCGCCCACCCTTGACAACTGTGCTTGTTGACATTTTGATGAAGGCCACTGTTCATGAGAGGGTATTAAGCCATGGAATTTCTTCTTTCACAGCAAGGACATTCAGTTTGGAATTAAGTTCAAGCCCAAGCCTCACTCGGGATGGAAAGATCATGTTGAGGTTAATGAGATTTGGGTTGAAGAACTTGAGCCTATTTCAGACTGTGAATCGGCAATTACCGGGTAAGATTACATTTCAATATGAGAAAGGCTTACACTTACAAGAACAAATGTTAGTGTTTTTTTTTATATATGAGGGCTTAAACTAGCAAAAGAAGCTCTTGGAATAACCCATTCCTACTCTTTGACATCTGTCTGTTTGATTCTCATCGGTAAACCATATTACAGTTTTGGCATCTGTCAATTTGTCTCATACTGGTAAACCCCTTCTGTAATTATGCTGAGGATGAACAAAAGTTGTTCTACTCAGTTGATACATTACACTTGACATGAACTTTAAACTTTAGAAAAATGGAGAAAATTATCATTTTGTGAGGTGTGTAATCGTTTTGGTCATAGCCCTTCACCAGTGTAGAACATTCAAACCTAAAAGCTATTCCTGGTCTGACCTCTGTCTGTTTGGGTCTCAGTGATACGTGTTAAACTGATTTTAATTCTGGCATCTCCGAATTGGCTCTCATTGTTAAACCCAGTAAACATGTCTTGTCTAATACAGGTAAGGTATTCTCAAACTCATTAATAATTTATCAAGTTTAAACAAAGGAAATCATGACCGTGACGGGGTTTGGATTTCTGATCTTAATTACCATAGATTTTTACGATTTCGTTTCTCCGTTTTCTCCTTAGTTTTAGTTTCGATTGAGAAGATGTATCAAACAGTCAAGACCGTGTATGACCACATTTCCAAACACCTCGAAGTTCGTCAAAAATACTCCGCTACGCGTCGTATTTTCAACTCTCTTCTCGATGTTTGAAAATGTGGTCAAACACGGTCTTGCGTGTTTGATATGTGACTTCAAACTTTCTGACATTTGCCACTAGTGAACTTTTTCAAAGCATTTAACACCTGTCAATTTGTATTTCAGTTTTTATGCTCCACCCTGTCCTGGTATCTGCACGTTAGTTTGGGACAACTCAAACTGCAAGTGGCTGTCCAGGACAATTAAGTAAGAATGCTGACAGTAAAGTTATTGTAATATTAGACAGACATAGTGGAAAAATTCCCTGCTCTCTACCCTTTAACTCAATGTTGAATTATCTGGTCAATTTGGTGGACAGGCGTTTTATCGGCACTATTTGATAAGAGCTTAGTTGTAGTAAAGGAGGGTAGGTGTCGTAAAGTTAACGAGAGAAGAG
The DNA here is from genome assembly GCF_042242905.1 of Orbicella faveolata. NCBI lineage: Eukaryota > Metazoa > Cnidaria > Anthozoa > Scleractinia > Merulinidae > Orbicella > Orbicella faveolata. The sequence continues at coordinate 2,036,541 of NW_028301542.1, read as the reverse complement.
GGGAACCTAGCCATAGGACACTATCAGGAACCTCTCTGGACACAGTTACGAGAAACCACTTGATATTTTGATGCTCTTTGTAAAACAGTAAAATGACTCGAGAGACCTTTTGTTTTGATTTCAAACAATTTGATGCAACAGGCGCTACGTTACAGTTTGGCATCTTGAAAAGTTTTTTTTTTTTTCAAGTTCGTCGTTTGTAATCCGTGTTATTCTTCTCCATCCTTAACCATCCTTGTTCCTTTGTGGTTTATTATTATTTCTTTAGTGTTTTTCTATCTTAGTAAACCACTATTTTCAGGTTTCCTTCTATTTAAAGGTAATTTTGTACGTGACCAAAATAACTCAAAATAATACCGTGACTGAGCTACTTTAAGCATCCTACGGTAGCCGATTTAAAAATTAACCACTCGGTCAGTCCATTAATTTTATTACTGTATCATTATTAACACCTTGTCTTTGTTAGGTACCATGTGATGGTCAGCGAAGTAGACTCGGATTCAGATGAAGAAATTTCGACAAATCGTAACAAGGAAAATTCTCAGAGAGCAAGCATTGTTTGACGTTTGCCATATGGAGAGGATAACTTCAAGGATGGCCACGGGTCGGTTTTCTCTCTTTTGGGTGGTATTGTTACTTATTTATCGCTAGTACGTAATTTCGCGAGAGTGGAAGGCGCAAATTTCGCGAGACTTAGATTTCGCGATTTGGCAGAGAAAACGTGTTACATTTTGCGAAAATTTTCCAAGGGGCAATCACGGAAATACGTAGCAATGTAATTGAGCTGCTATCGCCTTTGTCAGAAGTGAGCATAGTAGTCAAATGTTCCCCAGTACACTGTACCTTTCAAGTCGTAACATTAATGACCATCGTAAATAAGGACTGGTGACAGTTTGATTACCTTGCTGACCAGGTTGAGTCCTTATTTGTTTTGATATCAACGACGTTTTTAGGAGAGCTAACATAGTGAATGAAAATTCTGTTTTCTGAATCTCACGAGATATTAAATATGCTTCTCATTATTGGAAGAAAATGAAATAGTTGAAGTGAAACATTCAACTAATATTTAAATAGCCTTGCGTTATTTTAAGTTCGGAGGTGCACTGTGAAGAGACTTGGTTCTACTTACACCTTTGATTCGGAATTATACATCGTGTTATTTCCATTATCGATTGCTAACCGTAAACAGGGTTATTCAGCCTAATCGTATTGAAAGTCTGCACTCCGGTTAGCCTGAATATCACTTCGGTTAGCCTGAAAGCTCCTAAACATCACTCAGGTTAGCCCAAATAACGCTCCGTGTTAGCCTGTTCACGGTTAGTTCTCATTGATGGAAACGGTAACACGATTTAGTTAAAAAGTCTACAGTCTGTAGACTGCATTTTACTCCCGGTCTGCAGTCCGCTGTCTGCGTTTTACACTGACCGATTTGCAATGTTATTTCACAAAGAAAAGTTCAAAAATTTCATTTATTGCTAATTTGTAGCTATTGTCTTATTAGCTTATGACGTGTATTTAGTGACGTAGGTCCACCTATATCACCGCTCTTTGTTCATTGTATATCAATGCATTCCTTATTTAAATTGTTTTTGCTTTTATTTTAAGAAGTTAAATACAACTGCTTTGTTTCACAAAGCGGCATAGGCAAGAAATGTGGATATTGCATAGATCAGGTCTAGTATGTGAAATTATCGTGTGATGTTTTGGTGTCACACAAAGTTTGAATTTTTCCAAACATTTTGTACGTTCAAGCTCTGTTGGAATGTTTCGCTCTTAATTTCAAGGGAACGTCTGTGGTGACAAGGGCTGTTTGCCATAAAATAGCTAACTTGATTCTACAATAGTAAAAGTTGTTTATCTTAAAAATATTTAGCCAAAGGTAAGACGTTTTTAGTAATCGTTTATTCAAGAGCAGTTAATTAATGGGAAAAAGCCCTCCCCATTCGGACTTGTGACAATGAACCGTTCCCATGGTTCCTAATTGTTAAAATTATAATTTTATTATAATGGTCATAAATTAGTTATAATAGTCATAAATTAGTAATGGTCATAAATTAGTTATTTTGGTGAAACATGGCGCATGGCACTTGGCAAAAAAAAAATCATTAATTGATTGCATTTTCTCCAGAAATGATGGCAACGGTCATTAATTATAATATAACAAACGCGATAGGTGATGGTAATGAAACTGCAAATTCCTTCCTCTTCAACATCAGAGGTTCCCTTGAATTTACAGAGTGAGATTAACAAAATGTAAAATAATAATCAATAAGTGAGAACTAAATTCACAACGCTGCTAGTCGTGGATAATTTATTAACAAGATCTCATTACCGTTTCTCGTACGTTTCCTTATAGTTTTAGTAGGGAGAACTTTTCCGTGATCAATTCTTTAGCTTTTGCGAGAGAACAACTGACTCTCTATACCCACCTGTTTAGTGTCATGCAGTCATATTTTCATAGTACATGTAACAAGTTTTTATAGGTTTTCGTATCATCAAAATTGAATTGTAAAAAATCGATTTGCCTTATTTCATAGGTATGATATTTATTAATTGAAGAACAAACTTAAAATATGGCATTAGGGTATTTTGCTCTCTAATTCCGAGCTGTTTTGACGGTCATTCAATTGCTTTCAATAAGTCGTTCTTTTCTTATTATATTATTCAGTTTAGCAAAAGCAGTTTTTCATCGGCTTGAATTTACCCAACTCGTTAATTGGTTGAAAGAAACTCCTGTTACACGAACTAACCAATCGCATTGAATTTGTCGTTCCTTCAGCCAACCAGGCTCAAAGAAAAAGTAAACGTGATTTCCCGCGCTCACCGCTGGTTACGTGTTTTTCCGCGCTTACCGCTGGTTGCATGTTTTCCCGCGCTTATCGCCAGTTCCATGTTTACCTGTGCTTACTCGCGGTGATATATTTTCTTGCGCTTCAATAAGAGTTCTGATTGGTTTGTTGTGCAATTTCTACACAAGACGTAGAGATGAGTTCGAAAAAACTTACATTTCAGTTTATTTTATGAGAGCATCAGTAGGATTCCGCTCCACCATGTTTGATGGACTCAATGCCCATTAGTCATCTTTGTACCAGTTGTTATAGGCTATTAAATTAAGAGAATTGAAATATTCTTTGCCCCGTTCGGCGGGCTACATTACTGACATTTAACGTACGTATGTCGTTAAATCGTCTCAACTACAAGTGTGCGTAATACAAATTGTATTAATTATCATTATCATTATTATTATTATTATTATTATTATTATTATTATTATTAAATGAACATGTAAATGTAATATTTAAGGTAAATAAAAAAACAAATAAACATATTTTGTGATACGAAAAGTTGTTTCGTGTTTTTTGTTTTTTTTGTTTTACTTTTGCCAATAAGGAGATAAGGACATAGGAAACCTTTAGAATACTTGAAATCTTTTTAATGCAGCTGTCCACGCGACGTAACAAACAAAGCGAACGGGTAAAAAACGTACTCTTTCATCATAGTCGTGGCCTTGAGAAAGACTTAGGTTGTAAGTCGAAATATTAAGAGAGCTAAAGCAAACCGCAACGGCAACAATAGCCATGCACGTGCGTTATAAATCTTTGTACATTTCTTTGCCGTCCTCTGCAAAACAAGAACTTGAAATGACTTAGTTCTGCGTAATTTGGAGAACGTGCACGACGACGGCCTATTTTTTGGTATTTTCATTTGGAATTTAATAGGCGTACTGAACAGATCTAGACAATAGCCTTTTTCACGGTTAACTTTTCTCATTTGCATTACAATAAAATTTAGAATGTATATGAGACAATTTCGGGCTATTTTGTAGTTTTAGCCCGAAATTGCCTCGCACACACGGTGGATCACATTGTTATGCGAATGAGAGAAACAGACCGTGAAAGTATAACTTCATTTTATATTACAACTATAATTATCTATCAAAAGAATACCCCTCAAAGAGTACTTTTTCATCATGTAGTACACTGTGATGATATGCATTTCCAGTCTTTTAAATTAAATCGCCCCGTTGTTGTGTCCTGAATATGATTATCGATGAGCCATTTCAGATAAATGAACAACGGCTTCGTGTCATTTGTATTAAAAAAAAATTATATTCCCTACAATAGCCCCCGTCCACACTACGCCGGGGGAATTTAACAACGGAGCTTCATTTTCCGTCCACACTAATCCGTCACGAAAACGGAGCCGGAGCAATTTGAAAACGCCGGCTTTGCGTTTTAGCGTGAACAGAAAACATTTTGGAAACGAAGCTTTTCGAAAACGATAAGGTGACGATAATTACAATTCCCTGCACGAGTTTTACTCAAACACAAATTCAAAATGACCGGTGACTGTTGCGTTTTCAAATTTCTCCGGCGTAGTGTGGACGGAAAACGTTTGAAGACTTTTTAGAGTGAAATCTCCGTTTTCAAATTCCTTCGGCGTAGTGTGGACGCGGCCTTGGTCTCCATTGTAGGCTCATAGGTGTATGTCAATCCGAAATGACCTCGTAACTTTCGAGGGAGCAGCTGGGGGGATTTTGCATGGTGTGTAGGAAAAGTTTCGATTTTCCAAAAATGATCCCGTACTTTAATTCACACTATGAAAATAAAAGTTTTCCTTTAAATGCAATAAAAAAATATCCTGTGAATAGGAAACGGAAGCCAAACGAAACGCGGATAGGAAAATTGTCTTCTATGAAATGATTGGTGGATTTAACATTGTCTGTCATCTTGGGAGGAAGGTATAGGGAGGTCTGGTAATCGTAATTTTTTGCTAAGGGTGCGGTTCTTTAAAGGAGCTACGTCACGGCTTGCGCATCTTGAAAAGTTTAGCCTAAAGTTTTCAAGTTCGTCGTAATCCGTGTTAATCTTCTCCATCCTTAACCATCCTTGTCCCTATATGGTTTATTATTATCTCTTTAGTGTTTTTCTTTCTTAGTTAACTACTATTTTCAGGTTTCCTTTAATTTAAAGGTAATTCTGTACGCGGCCAAAATAACTCAAATTACCGTGACGCCCTCATAACTCTTAGATAGTGCTTAAAATCTCAGATTCTTGGAGTCAATTTTTACAGCAGCTCATGATTGCAATAAGATATTACTGGACAATTTATATTTACAAATTCACTTAATCTTTTTTGTAAGCAAATCCAGCCAGCTTAGATGTTGCATCGTTTGCAACTACTTCTCTTGTCTTCTTGGCTAGTTTGAGTGTATTTGTTGTGTCTTCGTTTTCATCGTCGCACTTTTCTCGTTTTCTCTTCTTGTCTCCTTGTTCTGTAATTCCACTAGTAGCTTCTTTTGCTTTCCTATTCCAGTCCATCTTTTCTTCTTCCTCCAGGGCCTTCCACTGTCGCATGGCAAACTTTACCAGGTCAGTATCAGACAGTTCTGGATTCTCTTCTGACAGAGCTTCTTTACTCTTTTCAAACCACAGGTTGAAACCATTGACTCTACCAGACAAAAGATAACAATTATTTCTGGGATGTAACTTCTACTGTAAGGCCATGCCCTTTTTGAGATTTTCCTAAACTCTCCACTGTACAGTACAGCACTCTGCAGCACCGTGCTGTACTCTATTTATTTACCTCTCTACTTTATATCGATTGGATGCGAAAGCGTTATCAATTGTTAAATGTAGATGTAAAGGACACTTTTGTAAGTGGACAGCTCTACTCACGATCGCCTCCAAAAAAACCCATTTGACCGCCCATACAAACTCTGTTTACTCATTCCCGGAGGTGGACATTCCCCTAAGCAGGCGCCGACATATTCTCACTTTTCCTTTGTCTTGTTTTATTTTCTTTCTCCCATTGTTGCGTTTTTAACTTCCTCCAGCGTAATGAGGACAGAAAACATTTGATGCGTTTTCAGAGTGAAACATCCGTGTTCATATTCTTCCAGCGTGCTGTGGACGGGACCCCACCACTGACCGACTGACTGAATTGATTGATCGGTCAATTTACTGATAACTTACTTCTTAACAGCTGCAGCATTCTTCTCTGAGGGTGCTGTATTTTCATTTGTTTTTTCCTTCTCTGGGGGTGACTGCAACAGAGTGGTTTGTTTCCCCTTTTTCTTTTTCTGGGCTGGCTTGGACTCTGGAGCTGGAATAATAATAATAACAAGAATAACCATTTTCAAAAAAAACTAAAAAAACTGCGTTGCTCTTTAATCACAAGTTAGCTTAACATGTAATTACATAGCATGCGCTGCAGCACCCGTGCGAAACGAGTGGGCGAGCAAAGCGAGCTCGTCTCTCACAGCTTCACCTTAGCCTGTTACATGCACATCAGTACCGCATCATTTGTCAAATCACATGTCAAATCACAAGTGCAAATGACTGCTCTCTTTCAAAACACATCTTCAGTCGAAATGCATCAAAATCACCCTTTTGTCTGTCATCTGTTGATTCTCTGTCTTGTCATATGTAAACTCACGCCTGCCAACTGTCAACTTATACCTCTAGCATTCGTGAAATGGTAAATGGCAAAAGAATTAAAGGACATGTTACTTACAAATATAATTTTATATCCCCCATAATTTAATCACAGGGTAAAATGATAACAGCCTGATAAACAAACATTTAGTCAAGCACTACAAAACATAACTCACATATCTTGCTTTTTCTGAGCAGAAGAGCTTTCTTTTCCTCTTCTACGCTGTCAAAGAAACTCTTTCCGTGCACTCCAGAGGCCTTCTTTCCAGGACTACCCACTCTGAATGGATTGGAACGACCCTGGCTTGAACTTAGACTTGGAGAAGGAGAACTGGGTGGTGGTTTGAGTTTTACAGCTGAACTTGATTTTGAGTGGAAAGATCCAAAATCCCGACTGTCTAGTCTTGCTAGGCCCTTCCTTTCTACAACAAGAAAAGTGTTGTAAACAGTCAAAATGTAAATTTATTTCATTAAACAGATCAACTTGTAAATGAAGCCATATGCACACATGCATGTACCAGGACTGACAGAAAACAACTCTTACAGAAAAAAAAATAAGAAATACCAAGTGAAAATCGTTTCTCAGATACGGAAGGTCACCAACATTACCTACTGACTACTTCCTTGAAAACTTTATACAATGGGAGTTCGTAGCACCCCATTCAGGCCCTGGATTTGTTACCCCCAGTATTAAATTTGCCGGTACACATTTATTCACCCGGGTGGAGAGAGGCACTGTGAGAGTTAAGTGTCTTGCCCAAGAACACAATGTCCCCAGCCAGGGCTCCAACCTGGACTGCTCAATCTGAAGTTTACTGCACTAACCATTAGGGCAACACAACTCCCAATTATATTATCTGCCCATGACTGACGAGAGCTGTGCTTACACAGTGCATGGTTCAGCTGTACTGTCTAGAACTATATCTATGTCTACAGACAGGCTATTTAGAAAGAAAGTAGTGGCAACTGAAATTACCACCAGAGCACATGCTGTAGCTCAACATCAGTCAGCGAGTCAGTGCGTGAGTCAGTCAGTCAGTCAGTCAGTCAGCAAGTCAGTCAGGTAGCCAGTCAGTCAGTCAGTCAGTCAGTCAGTCAGCAAGTCAGGGAGTCGGTCAGTCAGTTAGTCAGTCAGTGAGTTGGTCAGTCACTCAGCGAGTCAGTCAGTCGGTCAGTAAGTCATTTTTAGTACCTTGCTTTCTCAAAATCTGTTGATCATCTTCACAGTCTTCCATTTCATCATCTACTCCATTCTCCTCTATTTCTTCCTCTTCCTCTTCCTCATCTGCCTGTTCCACTTGTCTCAACACAGTCTGAGGATGGCGAACACGCCCCCTTGATGTGAATACCTCACTCCCCCTAACGGGCCAGCTGTCTTGCTGGAAATCATCTTCCTGCTCCTCCTCAGCCTCAAGTTCTGCCTTCTTACGAGCCAGGTCATCAAGTCGATTGGCCAAGTTCATTCGTCGACTGCGTGCAGCATATTTTATCGCCAAGCTTACCTATAAAAGGAGTTGAGGTTTTTGTCAAGTTAGGGTGTGTTTCCTCCCTGCAATAGTTCATTGCTGTATCTCAACTTTTGACAGCTCTTTGAACTGTTGTTGAAAGATATAGAATTATAAGGGGTTCCAAACGTCATGCTACTGCCATGCCAAACTCACATGAATTTGCCCAGCAGTGGCATGACAAAAGAACAGGAATGGTTTCAAACGTCAAATTAAATTCAGTCGCGTTAAGGATCGGAAGAAGTCTGCTCTGCTGAAGACCATTTTAAATACTAGAAAGCTATGGCAGCTGATGCAGCAGACTACGAATTCAGTTTGACATGGCAAGAGCACTTTGTTAGAAGCCAGGTCGCACTACTGCTGTGTGGCACTGCAAGGCCTGCCTTGTGCTAACTTAATTCAGCTTGCTGAACTAAGCGGTTTCAAATGTCATGGTACTGCCATGCTTAAGTCAAATTTAATTCTTGAATTTAGCTCGGCACGTCAGTAGCACAACATTTGGAATAGGTTTAAGAAACTTTGGTTTAGACCATGTAGTTGTACTAATCCCAAGGTCTAAAAATCAACTCATCCTTTGGTGAACAATTGGGCCAGTTTCCTTGAATTCTTAATTCTTAGTGGGTCCAGGTCAAAACAAAGTGGCCCTCAATTTTCTCAAAAAATCTGTCAATCATTTGAATATACATGCCAGAAGTGATATCAAGGCAGTAACACATTCAATTAATGCTTTTAAATATTTAAATCATATCAAAATATATCAATTAAATTATTTAAATTATTTAAATAATTTTAGAAATTACTTACAGAATGGGCATCTGGTAGTAATTCACACAATTCAACTGCACGGAACTCTCTATCACTCTTGCATGCCAGCTAAATTTCAGAAAAAAATACATCAGAGACTGGAACCTAATAATTAAGCTACTTTTGGCTCTCATAAATTGATTTATGTGCTGACAAGTAAATCACAAACTTACTGCAAATAATTTCATGACGCCTTGTATCTGTGCTGTCTTGGCCTGACTCAAAGCCTCTTGCTGATCTTCACTTGCTCCACCAAGCATAAGCTTTGATCGAACATATGCTTCCTGACATTGGTAACAATGCAGCAAAGTAATGTTTTGCATTTTAATAACTATTTCTTGAAAATAATATTGAAACTCAATTAATAAACATTGGTAAGGAGTAATTAAATAAATTGATAAAGAGATAAATAGTTTTAAAGATGAAAAATAAATTATGGTACCTCTAGTTGCCCTTTTTCTGTGGTCATTTCACAGAATGGAAGTTGTAATGGAAGGAGAACAAGAACAGGGCGCGGTAAGGTGGGTGGGTAGGTTGAACCCTTGCAGTAGATGCACCTAAACACAGAAGTCATTAAGGCAAACACAAATCATCTATATTTACAACAACTGATTCTCAAGTTTCAAGAAAACAAATTGACAGGCAGTGATGGTTTTTTTTGCCACACATAACACAGAATATATTTACTCAAATATGAACAGTGGTTTGCTTCCAATTGTTTTTGATCGAATGTTCCTCAAAAGAGGATTTACATTGAATGGAACTGCCCAGTACAGGAGGTTGCTAATTTTATGATATATGCAGGTACATTTATCAACAGCATGCTAATAACTTTGAGTTTTCTTTAAAATTACAATATAAAAAGTCTGTAGAGTACACTTATCAAGGACTCTTACCTGATTTGTTGGCTTGTCTCATCTAAGCCAACAATCCAATAATTGTCTGATTTATTTTTCATCTGAAATAAATAAAGAAATATATACATAAATAAATATCTAGACAGATACATACGTAGCTATTTATCAATACAACAAATAATCACTGCAGTAGAGATGTAAGAAAGCAAGGAAGTAATGTAGAGAAGGAAAATAAGGAACAATAGACAGACAGATTGAGGGATGGAGGGTGGGAGGAAGAAATGAAGGAAGAAGGCCAGAAGGAAGGTAGGGAGGGAGGAAGAGAAGCAGGGAGGGAGGTAGGGAGGCAAGGAGGTAGGGCAGGAGGCAGGGAGGTAAGGAGGGAGGGAAGGACAGAGGCAGGGAAGCAGGGAGGGAGGCAGGGAGGTAGGGAAGGAGGGAGACAGGGAAGGAAGGAGGGGGGCAGGGAGGTAGGGAGGCAGGGAAGCAGGGAAGGAGGCAGGGAAGGAGGGAGAGAGCCAGTGAGGTAGGGAGGTAGGGAGGTAGCAAAGGAGGGAGCCAGGGAAGGAGGGAGGTAAGGAGGCAGGGAGGCAGGGAAGGAGAGAGGGAGGCAGGGAAGGAGGGAGGCAGGGAGGTAGGGAAGGAGGGAGGGAGGCAAGGAGGGAGGCAGGGAAGGTGGGAGGGAGTCAGTGAAGGAGGGAGGCAGGGAAGGAGGGAGGGAGGTAAGGAGGCAGGGAAGCTGGGAGGCAGGGAGGCAGGAAAGGAGGGAGGCAGGCAGGCAGGGTGGTAGGAAGGCAGGGAAGCAGGGAGGGACGCAGTGAGGCAGGGAGGCAAGGAGGCAGGGAAGTAGGGAGGCAAGGGAGCAGGGAATGAGGGAGGGAGGTAGGGAAGCAGGGAGGAGACAGGGAGGTTCACTGTTGGATCACTGTACATTCACAAGTAAACTTAGAACAACAACAGTAACACTTACATTGCTCTTGGTGATACAAACAGGGGACCACGCAGTACCCAAGGAACGTGACAGTAACCTCACAACTCCAGCTGAATCAACACTGACAGGAGTGCCTTCTTCAGAAAACCTTTCAAGGCAAAACAGAAAATCAAGAAACCAAGAAATCAAAAAAAATACATTAGTTTGGCTAAAATTCATAACCCTCTCCAATCTGTTTCAGAATTCACAAGGGCAATGGCCAAACAGGGAAAATTGTCAATTACCTGACGGGGGGGAGGGGGGGGGGGTGCAAAAGAAAGGTAAGGTCACATTCAGGATTCAGGAGACCATTATGCTCCTGGGTGGAGAGAGGCACTGTGACGTTTAGGGCATTGTCCAAGAATAAAACAGAACAACCCTGGACAGCATTTTAACCCAGACCACTTGATCCAGAGTTACATGCATCAAACACGAGGATGAATAAATCTCCCACCCACTTCAAGTAAAACAATAAATTAACAGTTAAGTTTATAACTTACTATAATGTTATAAATAAAATGTACAAACCATTAGGTCAGCATTTACTCCACTTACTGGAAAAGTACTTAATAGTAACATTATTTAGTAACTAATTATTCAAACCTTACCCCAACCATGACAGTGTGGTCTTCTCACTTAATAAGACCCTTTCTTCTGCAATAAGTTCCTTGTTGCAATTTAAGTCGAGTAATTTAAGAGCTAGAGCTTGTTCGCCAGGAAGAGGGTTGTTCATGTGAAACACCACCATCAGCTGGTCCTTGTGTCCGGACATGCATACAACAGGACCAGGAAGACTAAGAATGTCACGCTGAACTCCACCAATGGTAAACACTCGCAGGAACCGCTTGTTAGTTGCTACAGCAACAAATGAACTGCCAGTTGCCACTGCCTAATGGATTGAAGCATGAATTTTCAAAGATTGGTCCTATGTGTTGAAGCTTCACAGGCTTCACTAATATGCTCTTTCCCTGTGCATTCACGTTATTTACTCTCAGGATAATGTTTCTTGTCATTTTGCTTGAAGTTGAGGGGTTTTGGATGGGCTTAGAGATGTAGGAGCTTATATCCGAACCGGGGGGGGGGGGGGGATTAAAAAAAAGAATTTTGAAATGAGCTATAGCAATGTTGATCAAAATACATTCTTCATTATACTGGTTGGTTTTCAATTCAGTTTTAAAACATCATAAAAAATCAAATTCAGTTAATTTTAAATTAAGGGGAGCTTATATCCAAGAAGGGAGGGGGTAAAATCGGAAGTAATATTTTTTTATATAACAGGAGATGCTTATGAGCAGGAAGGCTATATGAGTGGCAGTTTATGGTGTATTAAAAATTCTTACTTGGATTGATTCTCCTTCTGGCATGGTGATCGTCCATTCTTTAGAGTTGTCCCAGCTTCCAAAATGGACACAAACTAGCTTACTGTTGAGAAATTAATAGTTATAGACAAATATTAATAACATTTTTACAATCTACAATGAACATCACGTTATACAAACTTCAAACTATCCACTGTGTGCACCATTTTAGTTTTAAAGCCATTTCAAGCATCAATGGTATGGTGGCTTTGGAGTGGAGGAGGGGAGGGACAAATTTTTGACGAGATTTTTCAGAAGATGGGAATCATTTTCAGAGGTCAGTAAATATTTTCCACATAGGAAAGATCACTGGTTAACTATTACAATTGCAAACTTGAAATAACGCAATGAAGATGGCAGTTAACCCTTTGAATACCAAACTTTCGCTGAAAAATACCGTTTTCAACCGTTTAGTCAGGTTTTTTAGCTGCCATGACGCTAAATAAGCCTAAGTCTTGCTAAGAAAGCTTTTTTACTAAAAGGAGAGATTTTCCAAGGATTAGGTACAAAATTGAGCAATATTTCAATTCCAGGCATGCACATAAGCCAAAATTTGGCCTTTTTCTTTTGCCATTAACCATTCTCAATTTTGTTTGTTGCCCCTTTCCTTTCTGTTTTTCTCGGCCCTTTTACACTGGCTACCTTTTGCATTGCATGTTCTTTCTGGCTGCCGTGAAAAGTTGGATGTTAATTATGGGCGAAGCCTAGAAATGGACCTTGATCAATCATGGGCGTAGTGGACCATTTTACCACCGTTTTTGCACCAAAACTAATAACGTTATTTTTCGATTTGCGACGTCGGAATGTCATCGATATCTAAACCTGACCATTGTACGGAAAGGCCTAGCTTAAATCTACTATCTGCTTATCAAGAATATCTAATGACATTTAAATTGATGACGTCACAAGTGGTACACAGAGCACGACCATTGATTACACATATGTGCGTAATTGGGGCTCAAAAGGTTAAGAGTAATAATTACTCTATTTTGGAAAAAGTGGTTAAAGGTGAAAAGAGAAAAACGCGTTTATTCACATTTCAGACCAAAACGCATTTAAACACCGTTTAAACGGGCTAAAAAAACGTTTAAACCCGTTTACAAAATGTTTTAACGCGTTTTTCCTTAGGCGAATGTTTTCTTTAAATGAGCGTTTAAACGCAATAATGTATTTAACAGTAAAGCTGTTATGACAGATTATTCAGCATTATCGTTCCCACGCCTTTTGAAATCATGGCGTTATTAGAATTATTATGCCAAGCTGGTTTACTGGATGGTATGTAAAACTTATTTTCGCCATCATTCTCAGTCAAAGTGGAAACTTACTGTTTTGGCGAAAATACAAAATAATGATATGAACGCTTCTTCATATCGTACTAAAAATGTAACGTAAGTTATGGTCTATACAGTGAGCCAAATTCATGAGTCTTCCGCGGCAATACACAATACACTTCACATTACCATTTCCGAGAATACGCCAACGTAACTTCATCCAATTTACGAAAAGAAATGTGTTGCTGATTTTCTTGTCGAAAATATTTGCACGTAGGTACACTCTGCTACAATTCTGCAACACGCGGGAACGAGTGTGACTTTCATTTTGCGATATCACAGGGAACCTCTGTGCTTTAATTAGCCTGTTCATATTTATGGCATAACACTAAATGATTTCCCTGTGTGTTTGTGTCTTTCTTTGGTTGTCTTGTGAAGTATTTGCATCACGCGGAGACGGCCGTTTCTCCGTGTGATCGATTCAATTCATGCGCGGCGACAGATGAGTGTCTCGAGTTTCAAGTATTAACTACATTTCAATCTTCTCCCCTGTTAAACAGAGGGCCGAAACTGCAATTCACAGCATAATGTTCGTAATGCAAAGGAGAACCACAGTTTTTTCTATTTGAAAGAAGTTTACAATTTTATGTAGCGTTGCAAGCTGTCAGCACACGAAAACAAACTCTGTATCCATCAAGGTTGATTTGGATCGGCTACCCGTGTTACATTGCAATGCTGTCTCTCAGTTACTATGTTGTTCTGTTGCTCCAAGCAAACTCAACAGATTGAATAATTGGTCATACTAATCGACTAGCCAATGAAATTTGCCTGTTCCCACG